>NC_082398.1:6174678-6214760 GCF_031168955.1 Gadus macrocephalus | reverse complement strand
TGCCCCACTGGTCGTTTCACCCCAATCCCCCAGCATTGACTGACAGCTCTGCTGCAGTGCAGTGATTCCTCTCCTCCTTCTCCTCCTTCGGATCGTCGCCCTTCTCCTTTCCCTTTTTGCACACATTTCAGGAAGAAAATAAAGTTGTGTATCTATACAGGACACCGTCTCGCGTTGCCGAGTAGCCCACATTTCTCAGCCCAAAGGAACCTCTACGTTTGCCACCATCGCCATCACACCTCGTCTATCTATTGTTGTGTACTGGCACTCCCTTTCATAGCCTACCGGCTGTTATCATAAACCGCATTCAACTCGGTTTACGTGCCATGCGGAGGTTAGCTTGCTGGTTTGATTTTACAGAGTTGTTCCGTTCCCTACGACCATTTCTGGGGGTTTTTTTGCAGCTCCGTTCGCTTTTGTCCAATTTTGTCTAAAAAGGGCTGTATCTTCATCAAGAGATTTAATCGAATGATGTAGCCTAGTTCTATCTTTTGTACAGCAAACCGCAGATAGCCAATTAAATAATCGAAAACAGCGGGGAAACGCATCATATATTGGAGTCAAAAGTTGAAACTGGATAAATTGAGGTTACTTCTCGGATCCATAAGCAAGCCAACATCCCCCCTTTTAATACTGAATTACACACTGGCTGCCGAATGGCGTCCTCCTGAGAAAAAAAAATGTATTTCTTGGTCGGCTATTACTTAGGCCTATAAGTAGCCTATGTTCGATACATAAAGTCCATACGGTGTTTTTCGGAAGCCCGGTCCGGGCGTGTGCATTTCATAATGCGGCAGGGTTGTCACTCCGCCGCATCGTCACCTGCTTTGATGCGCGTGAACAGCTCTTCCCCGCCAGCAGTCTGCAGCTTCGCTTGCGCATGTGCGATATTTAACTGAGTCAACGCAGCTTGGGATGGTGTTTAAAAAAATATTTTTCGAAATAGGCCTACTTAAAACACACTTTTTTGTTCTATCTGTAGTCAAATATTTCCTTTAAGTTCCATTCTATATTATTCACTCATACTATTTTTATTTTTATTTGTATTATTATTACCTATATATTATAATTACCTGTATTGTGTATCATTTAGATATTATTTGGCTCCTATCTTCTACAAGACAATAGGTGTGTGCCCCCTATCCTTGTCTTTCGTCTAAGTCGTCCCATCCAGGTGCTCCGTGATGTTGGTCTGGAGCAGAAAATAAAAAATGTGCCTTGTCTGTTACGTTTATATTTCATTAAGACTGAAAAGGAGAATACAGTAACGGCAGACAGATATTTTTCATTATCTTTCTTGAAATTGCAATGAGAATGTATACTTCTTATTTTACTGCACTTATCCTTATCGTTTTTTCCCTTGGGGCAAATGTCCCTCCACAGGGGGTCAGGGTCAGGGTGGGGGGTATAAAGGGCAGAGGGCTCTGATTAGCCTTTGCCTTGCTTTCCTCTCCAGCAGCTCTGAAGTGGGAGTTTTGTTTGAACAGCTGTTTCCCTTTTACTTTGCTGAAGAGGGAAGGACCACTTTCACTATCACAGTTATGTTTCCCAAATATGGGTAGTTTCCAAAGAATTTCCCCATTACGTTGACAAACCCCTCCCTCAATCTGAATCCAAAACGTCGAGCCCCAACAAGTCTCCTCGTCTTGCCATCAGAACATTAGTTCTTCCAGTCAGGATGAGTCAGGCCTTCTCTCTACCACTCATGTTGAAACGCCAGAGTCTGAAATGAATCAACCGTAACGTAACGTTTGACTTGTGACTCAAGAATTTGTGACACAGGGATTTATCTTTTTTACCATAAAATTGATCATGAGACTCAAGAATTCGTGACACCAAATAATTCTGTTCTAAATATATTTTATGTATCTTAAGACTAAATAATGGCTAAATGCCTGCATAGGAAAAAGTTTACCCTGTCACTCAGGAGTGGCAGAAGTGTACGTACGCTAAATGGTAAACAGTAAATGACATATAAAAACAAAATTAAAGATCCATGATGCTTGAATAAGAATTAAAGTCCAAATGCGTACAATAAGGACCCTCCCAGATAGTAGGCAGGAGACTTTCAGAATTCGAAAAACTCAGACAGTCTTCTGCCCACTCGATCTGGCTTTTTCAAACTGTCAGAATGCTGACAGCATTTTTATTTGTACAATATGTCAATTGTAGGATGTGATTTATTTTTATTTAAAAAAAATAATACGCTACACGACTACAGATATGTCTGGGCTATTTTGAGCTACAAGCTAGTTGAAATGTTAATGTTGTTTGGAACACAGTTTTGGCATTATGGCCATACATTATCCTACTATGTCTTGATTAAATTAACATGTTAACAAATATTTTAGATAAATGTCATTTGGAGCATATGGAAAGGTCATATGATGAAATCTAATTAATCGGTCAAAACAAGCAGGTGTATACATATATATATATATATATATTTATATATTTATATTTATTTTTCAAATGTATGAGTCGTGCTCTCTGTCTCCCTCTTATGGTCGATGAAGTCAGCCATACGTGATATGACGTATTGATATTAGCGACTCGTAACTATAGCTACGGCAATGGGGATTCTAGTGTGTGTGTGGGTGTGTATGTATGTGTATGTATGTGACTATTAAAATAACACACCCTCATGTCATGTGGTGTGGAAGTCGCTGTGAGGGTGGCTTTAGACTAGTGGTCTTAGTCTGCTGCGGCTCTATATTTATGTTTACTTGGCACGTAATTGCATGTAAATTCAGGTTCTTGGCATTTCAAACTAATATTTACGATTCAACAAAGAACGGACATACCTCTACTCTGAACAATATGTAGAGGGCCCGAGAGGAAATACATATGCATATTTAATGCGCCATTATTATGCATATCACTTATTCATGATGTCATGCTGCCACTGGTATCTGCAGATTCCTGAAGATTTCTTCACTTCCCTTCAACACTTCAACAGTTAGGACGCTAGATCCTGGTGCAGTCACTTAGATTGACTGATACAACAATCGATTAGACGCTCAGTTTATAGCCTTGTTGTTTTTTCTCTCCACTTTCTCTGCTGCAGTGAGGAAAAAAAAAAAAAAAACTAAATTGACTATCATAGGTTGCAAAAGGACTTCCTGCGAGATTACTGTAAACGTCACACCACAGTTCAAAACAGCCCTCTCATGCCAGTGTCTGCTCAGAGTTGATTTTAGGTTTGTATTTGACTTGCTATACAACTATAAAGTCAAAGCTACTCAGAATAAGACTGGGAAAAAAATAGCCCACATTCAGCCATGCTCTTTGACTATTGGCTGAGAGATTCCGCCCCCTATAAATGCACAGTAGGCATATCGGTTCTCACACACTCATTGAGAGTTGTCCCCCCCCCCCCCACGCAAACACTGCATCAAACAGCTACATTGTGTGTCTCTATTAATGTGTAGAATATAGCCTATATCTATACTTTGCATTATGTACTATATAATGTGTCTTCATTTGTCGGACATGTCCTGATCTTGTTTCAAACTTTGCATCTTTATTTTCCCATAACATGGAGGAGGAGCCCCATCCAGTATTGATGTGGAGGCTGATGATGTCACATATGGCGTGGTTTCTCCAGGCTTTCAGTGCAGTGGACACACCTTTATCCCCCCCCCCCCCCACTCCTTTCCCCAAGGTGACTTTTAAATAACCCGCACCTTGTATCTTTCTCTCTCTTACCCACTCCCTCCTTATTCTCTCCCTTTCTCTCTGTCTCCCTCCCTTTACCCCATTCTACCTCACTCTCTCGCTCTCGTTCCCTAGCTATCTCATGGTTCCCTTAACGTCTGTGTCTCTCTCGTCTCCCTCACTGCCTCTATCTCATTCTCTTTTTCCTACTCTCCTCCCCGTCATCTCTCTTTCCCCCCATTGTGGGTGTCTGCTTGTGTGTGTGTGTGTGTGTGTGTGTGTGTGTGTGTGTGTGTGTGTGTGCGTGTGTGTTTGTGTGTGCATAGATTGAAGTTGAGGGAAGGAATGTTCGGGAGAGGGATTGATGTTATTGTTCTGTGTGTGTGCGGGTAATTATTATGTAAATATGATTTTTCCAGAGATGAGTAAGGGCACTGAAATTCTAGTTGAATTCACCCATCACGATCAGTCCCTTTGTGTGACTGTCTGTGGAAGGACTGGCTCTTGTTTTTGTATTGCAGTGCGGATTTGGGTGGGATGGGGGCAGATAATGCTATCTATAGCCTTTTGGTTTTCGTTTTGGTTTTTGAGGCCACTGCAGGTAAGATCAGTGGCCAGTAACTGTCTGAAGCAGCAAGCGTGTTATCTTTAATGGCTGCGTCTATGTGTTTGATTATATCTGCTTGCTCTGCATTGAACCTACTTTTACAGCCCGTATGGGAATGGGATGGAGGAGGATGCTGCATTATTGCGACATGGCCAGCAGAAAGTTTTGGTCAGGGTCGCCACCTGTCGGTGAAGATGAGTACTACAGCATAAAATCCACCGTTTCAGCCCAACCTTTCTCAAACTTATTTGTAACTTTTTCCACTGCTACCATTTTGTATTAATCTATCCACTGCTCAGTAAACTCACATATTTATTTGCTATTCGGTCCGCGGAGAAAAGAAGAGGACTAGCCTTCTATTGAGTAAAATGTAACAATTGATCCATAAGCCTCGTGCAATGAACACATTCATTCGTTCAAGGTCGATGTTATTTGGAAATGTTAATGGCCCTTTTAGCTGGCAATTGAATTGGATACGGGGAATGGTGGGGACACATTGTGTCGTAAAATCTCATTTCCTTTGCAATCAGTGGTTGAAGAAGAAGGCTACTCCAAATCCATGTGTGAGTGTGTGCGTGTGTGTGTGTGTGTGTGTGTGTGTGTGTGTGTGTGTGTGTGTGTGTGTGTGTGTGTGTGTGTGTAACATAATATTATTGTTTTGTGTGAATTTTCATTGCATGGCCTTGTATTTTGTTTAGTAAGTTATGGGATGTTACCTTAGTAGATATAACCATTAAGGCTAAGGGATGAATAAGATGGATACATTTTATCGCTCTTGGCTTTTATCCTCTGACCTTTACAGCCTACCTTTATTCATTGATCATCAACTTTCTCCACCCCCCTTCCCTATTTTCTATATCAAGACCGAGGGACTTCCGATAGTCGATATATTTGTTTTTTATTTTAAGTATTTTCTAGAGGTTAACAGCGCCCCCTGTTGGCACAAACAGGCTACTGAACCGCCTTCAAATAGGGCAAAACAGGAGAAATCAGAAAACCTGTTGATTAATAGACTAGTAACTATGGTGTGAACATGCTGTATACATATGAACAACATAGTGCACAATACACAGTTCAATGTATATTACTTTATCAAAAAACATACAGCACAGAAATCTGATAATCTAAAAAAGGAGATAGTGGTGCTATGTTCTATACATTATATAGATTATATAGAACAAAAGCCTACAACACTACCTGTTAAGGACAGTTTACGTGGCAGGATGTATGTACAGAGCATAACTATAATCCCATAATACTCACCCTATATTCTGTGGTAGTTTGTCTCTTAACTGTTTGAATTCCCTGTAAATCACTTTGGGTAAAACCGCCGGCTTAATGATTAAAATATTGATAGTTACTCCTGAAGACATAAAAAGACATGACATAAAACATTTTATTTAAGTTCATTTTCCAAATAGTAACAACGTTTATATGCATAAAGTCTATATTTACATTCAGTAGATGAGGAAGAAAAGTGCTCTAAAATACATGCTACAGTTTCATGCTGAACAGAGATCAACAGGTTTCTTTCTTTGTAGATAAACAACGTTTTGTGAACAAAGCCTATACTTGGGGATGTTTTTTTCTTAATGCTAAGATCTACATTCTTTGTAAAGTGAACACATTCATCGAGCGTTGTGTTAAAAGTTTAGTCTAAGGGGGGGGGGGGGGACTCGCCGGGTCAGCCAAGAAGCCTTGGTAAATAAATACTATGTCTCCAAGTGAAAGCTAAAAAGCTACACATTTCTATTCACCTTAACAATAACATAGTCCTCAAGAAGACCCTGAGCGACTAAAGAATAAGTTGGTGAGTATTGAAAAAAAAACTTTTATTTCAATCCATCTTATTCAATAATCATGTAACTATAATTCATAATTTAATCAACAAAGCTCAAGTGGGTTAAGAAATGACACAGACTTTTTGACAGTTGGTGCTACTTTTCTTTTAAGTGTACAAATGTCATAAACCTTTATGGACAAACTATGCACGACCAAAAGTCCAGAATGGATTCTCAAAGCAAGATCTCTGGTAGGACAACAGATAAACGAGTGAAGGACAATGCAGAAATCAAAAGCTCCTATCATATCAAGGCTCGCAACCATGGCAACGGTGGAGTAAAAAAATAAGAATACCCTCATTCATCAGAAGTTGGATAACTTAACATAAATGTAAACGTTGAAACAAAAAAAAAATGGCTGGTGGGGTAAAGTAGCAGCCTTGGAATGTAATGCTCACGCACACACATGCACACACACACACACACACACACACACACACACACAAAGAATAAGGCTGAACCAATAAATTCATGAATAAACAAATAAAAACAGGTGAATAATCGGGCTCAGCGGAGAGAGTTGGTGGGCATGCAGTCACACAGTGCCCTCCTCTCTGCCCTCAGAACCAACGTCTCCGTCTGGGAGGGGAGAGAAAGTATGAATAACAAATTAATAATGAATCAAATGACAACAGGGTCATTGCCCAGTGTTTGAAAGAACAATCCAGAGAAATACATGTGACATAATCTATATCACATGGCCTGGCTTTTTAGATAACTATTCACAATAGCACGAACAAATGAGAAAACTGTTTTACACATACTAATGTAATAGTGGAATAGGATTATACTGTTGATGCATAATTCTTACCCTTGCATCGAGGTTGAAAGCAGTCTTTTTTAGGTCTTGCAGTGCTCTCTGCATAAACTCAAATGCGTGGCAATCCACGCATGGGCGACCTTAAAAGAATAATTAAATAGACGCGCTGAACGAAGAACATAGTGGGCCTGCTATAACATTGCTTATTAGTGAGCCTAGTGAGTACCCCCTTATAGTCGTACACCTGCTAAATAGGGATAGGCATCGCACAATATCACCTTATGAGCAACCTAGCCCTATCCCATATCACAATTTTATTTAGACGATATAAAAATGAAAGGAATAGAATTACTATTTATAGAAATGTAAAATACTCGTAATGTGTATACGTTGCAAGCAATACATCCACGTACTTTCGGCCGGGATAACGGTCCCCGTATCCTGGTCAGCATCAGTTGCCCCATAACAGAGAAGCAGCTGGGCCGCCAGTAGAATCACCACCGTCTGATAATACCCGGTTGATGCCATAGCGAGAATAACCTTAAATATGCAGACTCAAGATGATTAGTATTGCCCATAGATGTCGCCTATTAAAAAAGAAAGCAGAATGAACGGCAATTGAAATAATGCGCTCGTATCTCAATAGCGAGCAGGCCTATCATGCTTTCTTAGTACAAAATAACAAGGTACTACTGTTTAACGTGTGCCACGAATAAAGAATGAAATATACTGAGAAATATATATTCGAAATTCTACTCACGATTGGGATTTTATGGAAAACGGGGCCTGTACTAAATGGCAACGTCGAATTGTATTGTACAGGTCGAAAAGCGCGCATGCGTATACGAAAGATAACATTCGTCGCACCTTATTTTATTGAAAGCATTGGAGTCATCTTTTATTAAAACGGCAAGCATCAGCAATATGTACTGCCTTCAAACAAAATTCCATATCACAAAATTACAATACATTACATACATATTTTTGGTCATTGCAATGATACTTGTTTGATACTTTCTTGGTTGTGTTAAAGAAAAAATCCAAATATTTGTATATTTTTTTATTGAATCGGAGACACACAAATAGATAATCATCTAAAAGCTTCTTCTGAAAAGTCCTGGTTATTTAAAATAAATATCCTAAATACTCCCGATTTTTCATTGAGGGAGCAGAGAGCGCGTGTGGCTGGTGGCTGTACGCTCGTGTGGGTGGGGTCCTAACTAATGTTTTCTTAGGTGGCCTGTTAAAATGCCCGACCTCAAAGCGCTTCTTTTTCCAAGATGGCGTCGATGAAGGATAGCGACACTGGCCTGTGGCTTCATAATAAATTAGGCTCAACAGACGAACTTTGGGCACCTTCTAGCATTGCTTCTCTCCTAACCGTTTCAGTTATCGACAACATAAGGCTGTGTTTTTCCAGTTTGTCGCCTCCGGTGAAGCTGAAACTCCTGCTTGGTATGCTGCATCTTCCCAGGAGGACAGTTGATGAGGTGGGTTGCTATGACTGGCGGTGCAGAGCGAGCGCTTTGCTAACCCGGTGTTGCTATGACTGGCTGTAAAAAGCGAGTGCGAGCTTAGGTAGTGCTACTATGACCGTTGGTGCAGCGCGGGCGCTAGCTAGGGTCGTGTTGCTATGGCTTGGGGTGGAGGGCGAGCGCTAGCTAAGGTAATGGTGCTATGCTGCCCGCTCACACACACACACACACACACACACACACACACACACACACTGGCAGGAAGCTGTCCGCTAACGTCTCGTCACACAGTGCTGCGTTGCGCCACTGTGAAGCAGAACATGAAAATAACGCATCCCTGCAAAGTTGCTCTGTTCCTGGTGAATTAATCACGCCGTTATTTGCTTGCATATCCCAATTATTAGACGGTTATAATAAACAAGCTAGTTAAAAGGGCTACGTTAGCTGTGGTATTTTGCATTTGGTAGTGGCTGTAGTTAACGTCTTTGGGCAACTTATCTGAGCAACAGGCGAATCGGGAGGAAAAGTAAATTCGTGTTAATGTTACGATCCGATTCCACAGACGTTGTCGTTTTCGAGAGGTTTCATTTCAAAACGTTTCATGTTTTGGTTTCGCTTTGCGCGGACAGCATGTACGGACAACAGCCGCCGTAACGTAGCAACTCGACCGCCAGGTTAACCCGCGATAACTGAACCGTGTGAACTTTTATTGAGTTATCTTCTCACAATCACAAATGCACGTAAAAAGAAATGCATGGTTTTACTCTCCCTTGCATAAAGTTTTCTGCAAGTTGTCAACTTGTTGATCCTTTTCCAGAAATATTCATTTTGCAGAGATGTTATAATCAAAACAGACCTTAATCAAAACTGCATCAGTCCCCTAATGTATTCTCCGTGCTGGCAGATGAAAGAAGCCCTCTCGGAGATCATCCAGCTAGCCACGGTGGATTCAGAGCCCTGGGTGTTGATGGTGGCTGATATTCTCAAGTCATTCCCAGAGACGGGCTCTCTCAATCTGGACCTGGAAGAGCAGAACCCCAACGTACAGGACATATTGGGGGAGCTTCGCGAGAAAGGTACGCTTATTTTTGATTCACACAAAAACAACAATTGAAACTGATGTGTTTTGAACAAACTCGGTGTACTCTGTTTTGCATTGTGAATTGCAATTAATGTATTTTCAGAAAACAGGAAGTTGACAAAAGTACAGTAGGGGGGCTTTGTTTAATAAAATATTTTCGAGATTGTGCTTACAAATGTTTTGAGCATTCCAAATTGTTATGATTAATATCGACTTTAGGTGAACAAAAATTCAACAAAAAAAGTTGAAAAATAGTTGAAAAATTATTATTCAGCAGTAATGCTCCCACATAGAAAACATTGGCAAGCGCCTATAAACCGGAAACCCAGTGCTGTGGTCTTCTGTGTTATCGCTCCAATAAACAAGAACACCTGTTGTTTTGCAAAGTTTCAATATACTCCCTGGAGAATTTTTTTGATTGGCTCACTAACTGACATTTATATATTCTGTTTATAATCACATTTTTGGCGAGGTTGAATGATGGGGAACATATAATGTTGTTAACAGGGAAGCTAATATTATTACAATTCAACATGAATAATGTTTAATACTAGTCAATACTACAGAAAAAATGACTTGTACATATTTCTACTTAAAATCGTATTGTTTTATAGAAGGTTGTACTGTATTTAAATTATATACTATTTCCTGCATCCCACATTTGCTTTCTATGTCCCCCATGTCCACTTCCTCCACTTCCACTAACTTTATTCCCCACTTCCACTAACTTTGTTCCCCGCTTTCACTTCCTTTGTACCCCACTTCCACTTCCTGTGTCCGACGTTGACTTCCTGTTCAACCAGTTGGCGAGTGTGAAGCGTCGGCCATGCTGCCCCTGGAGTGCCAGTACCTGAACAAGAGTGCGCTGACCACCCTGGTGGGACCCCTCACGCCGCCAGTCAAACACTTCCAGCTCAAACGAAAGCCCAAGAGCGCCACCCTCAGGGCCGAGCTGCTACAGAAATGTACGGTCGTCCCTTCTCAATGAACACGCACTCGCCTACCCTCACACCTTCTCTCACACGTCTTTTGTCAGGAGATGAATGTGTGTTATAATCTTGTACTGAATGCCGATGCACAGCCATAGGTTTAAAGCTTGGTCCCAGACTGGCTTCTTTGGTCTTTGCCTCCAGATAGCTCAGATCTGCTTCTTTGTTTCCCTATTGTTTTGCTAAGATGGTCAATTGGGATCGCTAGTGATGCATGTAAAGAGGATGCTGACATGCCGCCGCCCCCCCCTCTTGTGTTCCAGCCACAGAGACTGCACAGCAGCTGAAGAAGACAGCCGGAGTGCCCTTCCACGCCAAAGGCAGAGGGCTGGTCAAGAAGATCGACACCACAAGTAAGATCCGCTGTCCTCATGCGTGTGTACTGAAAGTTTTTTTCCCCTCATACTGTGATGTTAAGGTTCCCTCCTGAATTGCAGAGCAGAAAAGGCAACCGAAATCCTACCGTCTGTCGAGAGATCTTTTGTTGGTTTTGATGTTGCTTGCTTTTGATTTAAGTTTTCCCCCTTTGAACAATGTTAACGCAGTCAAACCTACTCTGTCCGAAACCAACCGGAAATGAAGCTTTGGTTCCCAAACGTAAATTAGATTTATTCCAAAACCTACTCCCAAGTCTTTAGTACGAAGTCTGCGAAAATAATAAATGTAATTGATCATAAATGAACTATCTGCGTCCATAATATCTCACGCCAGCAGCCTGGTAGTTGGAAACGGTCCTATGGGCTTCATATCCGTGTCTCTCCTTTAATACCGCAGGATCAAAGCCCATCGAGGGTGGCCAGGCGTTCTGGATGACGGACCTTCTACTGCATTGGTTGATGAAAGGTGACGCACCTCAACAGCAGGGTTGTAACCCCGGTGGTTTGTTCCCCCAGCTCCTCTCAAGGGGATACCCAAGGCCCCGTTCCGCAGCCCCACCACCCCCAGTATGTTCAGCCCGCCCAGCAACCGGACCCCCATCGCCCCGCCCCGCACGCCGCTGCGCAAGGAGAGAGGAGTCAAGGTTAGCCTACACGCGCAACACCAAAAGTGCAGGGGCTCTTCATATGATCGATGCTGCAGCACGTATCTTTGTCCCTTGTTCTTGTGGTAATTGTACATTGTCTGTTTTTTATGGTCCTTGTTTTTCCTTGATTGTTCCTGGTCTGTTTTTGTGGTGCTTGGTTCTCCCCAGTGGTTCCTTGTCTGTTTATATTGCTCTCTATTGTCCTCGGTGGTTCCTTGAATGTCTTTTATGGTGCTCTGTTTTCCTTAATTGTTCCTTGTTGGTTTTGACATGCTCGGTTCTATAATTGTGTAATCGTGTACTTGTGCTGGTGTGTTATCTTAGCCAGGTCTGCCTCGGAAAAGAGATTGTCATCTCAAGGGATTTCCTAAAATAACAAGAACGACACATTGAATTACACATTAGCAAATTATTATTACATTACCAAATAATAGTGTATCAGTAATGTACGTTACACATTGCGAGAACCAATTGTGCATTGCATTTCAAATTCGACTCTGCATTACATATAACAATACATGCATATCATATTTTATATATATGTTATAACTCAGAATTTACCATGTTTATTCATACCTTTTTGTATTCTTTCATCACACTACTGAGCTTATAGTTGTACATTTCTCTAAAAAGTACCCTTTTAAAATAACGGGTTATTTGGTGTATGTTTCAAAGAGTCTGATGCACAAGGGCACGGCTTTACAGGTGTACACAGGTCCATACAGGTGCAGGCTGTATAACTGTGCTATGAACGCAGTGGAGTGCATAGGTGGAGGGACTAGGGGGGAGAGAGTATTTGGTGTGTACAAGGTTGTTCTGGATCTCGTCTGGTCTCATCTTTAAGTAATGTCGTTGTTTTATTTCCCAGTTGCTGGACATCTCAGAGCTGGACATGGTGGGTGCCGGCAGGGAGGCCAAGAGGAGAAGGAAGACACTGGGTAAGTGATCCACCAAATGTCTCCCTAGTAATAATAATACATTTCATGTCGTATAAATCTTTCACTTATAGCACCTTTTATTAAACGTGTTTACCTGTGAATCTGCAGGTATTGTCTTCCAGGGCGACCAAACGTTTGTGTTTGGGTCAGTGCCTGGCCCGTGAGTTCCTGGTTTGTGTATTGAGCCTCTCTTGTGTATTTTGTGTGTCAGAATTGGAGGCGGGCGAGAAGGCGGCGAAGGAAGACGCGGTGGTGGAGAACGCCACCCCAGACTACGCAGCTGGTCTGGTCTCCGCCCAGGTGAACCTCCTCTCCTCTGTTGTCCCGTCGTGGGATTGAATACTGTACTGATACTCTGGTTCAGTGTTTTTGTCTGAGCTCTTCTTTACTTTTCATTAGTTTTCGGCTGTCTGTCTTTTCTTTTTCATTTCTGTTTTTAATCTCTCTAATCAAGTTAATGTAATTTTTTATAGCCCTTAGTCACAATTACTCCCTACTATCGGCCACATTTTATCAAACCCCCTAGTCCTGAAACTTGCTTTCTTTATTCAGTTTTCTCGTTGTGATTTTTCCCTTCTGTTGTTCCTTAACTTTTCTCACCTGCAAGGCCCTCTTCTGAATTAGCTTGTCGTTCCCCTTTATCTGGTTCTAAATCCCTTTCCTCCCTCCCCCACTATGCTGTGCTGACGGACCGCCTCCCTGACCGTGTGTGTGTGTGTGTGTGTGTGTGTGTGTGTGTGTGTGTTGTTTCAGAAACTGGGGGCGCTGAACAGCGAGAGCGCCCTCCCCTCCACCAGCTACCTGCCAGCCACTCCCAGCATGGTGCCTTCCTCCTCCTACATTCCCAGCTCAGAGGCACAGCCAGGTCAGACACCCGCACGCACGCACGCACGCACGCACGCACGCAACACACACGCAACACGCATGCAGAATACACATGCACACCATCTGTGTCATAGCTGGAACTTATGTTCTAGATCAGTGTAGCGTTTTCTATTTAACTATTTTACGATAAACTTCTATTATAATACCCAGCAGCCAATTCTATTATAATCCTGGCATTTTGCAGTCGTGTAACTTTATCCCATAAAGTTGGGACGCTTAAGAATCTCAGCAGTCTGAACCAAAACATGGTTTGTTTATTTCTGTTAGCCAATGCCGGTGGTTCAGGCCGCGACACCTTGCAGTCGTCGCGGCAACCGGGGGAGGAGCCGGGCACCCCGGGCGGTGTGGGCGGGGCCAGCCTGCCGGGCCAGTACAAGCAGCGCACGGCCATGTACAACGCCGCCACCACGGCCGCCGCCACGGCCACGCCCAGCCCCGCCACACCCGCCTCCCCCAGCACGCCTGCTGCCACGCCCGCCAGCAACGGCCCCCCCGCCGCCGCCACGCCCGCCGCCGCCGCCGCGGGTAACGGCCAGCCGGAGGCCCCGAGCCAGCCGCCCAGCACGCCGCTACAGACCCCCACGCCCGCGCCGGCCCCGCCCCCGCCCAAGAAGAACCTCTCGCTCACGGTGAGACGCCCCCCCCCCCCTCACAAGACAGGCATAATTCATTTGATTAATCCTCAGCGTTGTTCCATACGTATCATTTTAGCGCTAGATATTTATAGAGATAGATGTATATTTTATTGATATCAAAGTCACAGTAGCTTGAAGACGTCACACACTGCAGACACACGCAACATAAACAAATCAAATATAATATCCACATGGATCATAATATGACAGCACAGCTGCACCCTTGCACGTAGGAGTAGCTCTCCCTGTAGCGGGCTAACCTCTGCCGTTGTGTCTCCTCCGCCCTCAGAGAGACCAGATGTACGCCGCCCAGGAGATGTTCAAGACGGCCAACAAGGTCACCCGGCCAGAGAAGGCTCTGATCCTGGGCTTCATGGCCGGCTCCAGAGGTAGGGCCCTCGCACGGCCGTCCACCGAGCTGCCCGTGTGAAAACACCACCCGGGGAAAGCCCCTTGCTGATCGTTGCATTTATAAATGTTGTTTATTTTGATGAGCCGTTGGGGGTGGGAGGGTACCTCGGGCATCGACAGCTCAAGGACGACTACAGGCTAGACTGCAGACATCCCTTAAGGCTGGACGCCAAACTAATGGAATCCTTCCAACATGAATTGGGTATTCATGACGTTTATGAGTTGAGTTGTTGCAGGAAGAGAACGGTGGGAACGTGAGGGATCGCCGGAGAGAAGAGGGTTTGTTCTGTTGGACTACAGAAAGCGCAGCTCGGTGTTATCTAAAATATTTGGGTGAAGGAGATTGGGATGACATTAGGAAGAATTCCTGCAACGACCAGACTTCAGAGCGAGGCTTCTCCTTTTATTTCTCTCTGTAGGGATCCTCTACATAATGTTAGAATATATTCTGAGCCTGTCGAAGGCAGAAACCGGCGCTTCTAGAGGAAACACATTGACGGGGTGCGATTGCCCCCAAAGGATTACATTACAGCCCGTCTTTGCAGATTACGGCTGCAGCATGCTCGCCCCACACTGAACCAATTTCACAACTGCTCGTCCCTTTCACTCAAAGGACTCGTGTTGAAAATCCCAAAGTCCTCCATTTACACGGCATGCACCGTGAAACGAGCTCCTCATACAAAGTGCTGAGGGGGCGACGAGGCTGTACTGACCCCTCTCTCCCCCCCCCCCAGAGAACCCGTGCCCGGAGCAGGGCGACATCATCCAGATCAAGCTGAGCGAGCACACAGAGGTGCTGCCCAAGGCGGACGGGACGGGCAGCACCACCATGTTGGTGGACACCGTCTTCGAAATGAACTATTCCACCGGCCAGTGGACGCGCCTCAAGAAGTACAAGCCCATCGCCACCACCTCCTGAGGCCCGGCCCGGCCGCCCAGAGGACCTTCTCACACACACACACACACACACACACGCATCCAAACACACATACACACACACGCGTGGCTGTATAAATACACAAACTGTACAGGAGACGCAGCGTGGTGACATGCCTACACTTTTCTTTGGGCCAAAATCCAAGCTCCCGGAAGTCCCTGCAGAGCCAAAGACGCAGACGACGGAGGAATCCCCTCTGTTTGTTGTTCTTCTGTTTGTGGGGGGGGTTATGTTTTGATTTCTTTCTCTCCCCCCGTCCCCCCCCGTCCCTGTTTTTATTGTTGGGTTTTTATGTTTAAAGTCTCTGAAGATTCCTGAATGTTCTCATGGGAGAGAATGAATGCAGGGGGTGGGTTGGGTGGTGGGGCGAGAGACGGAGAGTGTATTTGGAGGGTCATTTATGGGTTGGGGGCGAGTTAAAGGTGAGTTCTCCTCTAAAGGAAGTTACTCTTTAATATCTGCTTGTGTCCCTTCCCCATAACTGTATGACACGCGCTGCAGTTTCTGTATCAACCGGAGACCTTCGTTCTCTTCCTGTTCACACAAACGACGAATCAGATGAATGAAATATATATACAAAGATGGCCGAAGCAAGCGTTGACAGCCCCAGAAGAGACTGATGCCGTGGAGATCCGTTTGGGAACTTTCTCAAAGTCGTTTGGGTTTCGTCCTATTTTTTCAAAGAAAGGATGGAAATAAAACAAAACCGACTCCAGGGGGCGCTGTTCTACGTCTTTATTTGAGGGTAATGTTGGTTATGTTTCACTCTGACAATTGCCGATAGCCACCTTACCTTGTGTTTTTGTAGGGTTCGGTGGGGGGTTTATACCAACATGGTGGCAGATTTAGGGGGGAGGGGGATGTAGATTTAATGCATTGTAATTATATCTGTGTTAATCCTGCAGAGGCTTTAACTGGTTCCCGTTCGCCCAAGTTAAAAATGTTTTATTTTTAGCCAGTTCAGATGACCCATATTTAAGTGCCGATACACAAGATAATTGAATGTGGAAAATGTAAAAAAAAAACTAATGTCAACTTTTAACGTTAACCTAGGAACTTTATTGAAGTTCATTTACTTAACAAAACAATAAAAAGTGAAAGTTATCAAACATGCAAAAATGTCCACACAAATGATGTGTGTTCTGGATGTGTGTGACATCCACCTCACCCACAGCTGTCGTCATGGGTAACCAGGATCAACAAAAAGCGAAGAGCTTTCAGACACTATGTAGGTTCAGGTGCCCTGCTCAGAACCAGGGTTCAAGAGGTTCCGTATTGGATGCATCTTATTTCTCTATCATGTGAATGGTAAAGTCAAGTATAACCTCCAAAACACCCTGATATGTGTCTTGGTGGTGTGGCGGTAAGGGCTGTGGGTTAACACTCTGCAGGTGCAGGTTCGAGTCCCAGTACGCACGGCTAATAAGAAGCTGACCTTCATGATGAGCTTTCAGACACTATATAGTTTCAAGAGGTACGGTATTGGATACCTCTTATTTCTCAATCATGTGAATGGTAAAGTCAAGTATAACCTCCAAGCACGTTCTGGGAAGCGTCTTGGTGGTTCAGCGGTCAGGGCTGCTAGTTAACGCTCTGTAGACTAAGGTTCGAGTCCCCGCTCACCCGGCCACCAAGATGGGAGTACCCCCAAACGTAATGGATATATCTTATTTCTCTATCATGTGAATGGTAAAGTCAAGTATAACCTCCAAACATATTCTGGTAAGCGTCTTGGTGGTGCAGCGGTCAGGGCTGGTGGTTAACGGTTAGTTAAAGCTCAGTAGATTAAGGTTCGAGTCCCCGCTCACACAGCCACCAGAGGTACCTTAATGGATACATCTTATTTCTCAATCATGTGAATGGTAAAGTCAAGTATAACCTCCAAGCATGTTCTGGTATGCGTCTTGGTGGTGCAGCGGTCAGGGCTGGTGGTTAACGGTTGGTTAACGCTCTGTAGACTAAGGTTCAAGTCCCCGCTCGCACAGCCACCAGAGGTACCTTAATGGATACATCTTATTTCTCTATCATGTGAATGGTAAAGTCAAGTATAACCTCCAAACACTTTCTGGTAAGCGTCTTGGTGGTGCAGCGGTCAGGGCTGGTGGGCTGATGGTTTGCGGTAAGTTAACGCTCCGTAGACTAAGGTTCGAGTCCCCGCTCACATGGCCATCAAGAACGGGGGGTCTCGCCATTGTGGCAGAACTCCCCCCCCCCCCCGTTCCGAGGGGGTGGGGGGGGGGGAGTAAGATCTGAAGGGGTCTTGCTACTTTTTTGAATAAAGTAGCAATTTTTTTTATAATATTTTATTTATTTTTTTATTTATTTTTATTTAATTATATTTATATTTTTTAATTTATAGTTTATTTTATTAATATATTATTTACTAGCCCCCGATAAAAGCCCCCCCCTAGGGGGGGGGCTTTTATTGGGGGCTAGTAAATAATATATTTTTCTAGGGGGGGCAAACTTTAGAAAAGTTTCATCAAAGTGTTTTTCAAAAATTTTCCCTTTGATTAAATTATTCTAAAGCGGGGGGGGCCCAATAAGTAAAGGGGGGGGGGGGGGGGCTTCTATTGCAGGGGGGGGGGGGGCTATTAAAATATATATAATTATAATTATATTATAAGATGTAATTTATATATATATATATATATATAAAAAAAATAATAATATTAATATTGCTACAATATTCAAAAAAGTTTCCTACAAAAAAGTAGCAAGACCCCTTCAGACCTTACTCCCACCCCCTCGGAACGGGGGGGGGGGGGAGTTCTGCCACAATGGCGAGACCCCCCGTTCTTGATGGCCATGTGAGCGGGGACTCGAACCTTAGTCTACGGAGCGTTAACTTACCGCAAACCATCAGCCCACCAGCCCTGACCGCTGCACCACCAAGACGCTTACCAGAAAGTGTTTGGAGGTTATACTTGACTTTACCATTCACATGATAGAGAAATAAGATGTATCCATTAAGGTACCTCTGGTGGCTGTGTGAGCGGGGACTTGAACCTTAGTCGACAGAGCGTTAACTAACCGTTAACCACCAGCCCTGACCGCTTCACCACCCAGACGCTTACCAGAACGTGTTTGGAGGTTATACTTGACTTTACCATTCACATGATTGAGAAATAAGATATAGCCATTACGGTACCTCTTGAACCCTGGTTCTGAGCAGGGCACCTGAACCTACATAGTGTCTGAATGATGGTCAATCTTAATAGCCGTGCGGGCGAGGACTCGAACCCGAGTCTACAGAGCATTAACCGACAGCCCTGACCGCTTCACCACCAAGACGCTAACCAGAGCGTGCTTGGAGGTTATATTTGACTTTACCATTCACATGATAGAGAAATACAAGGTATCCAATACGGTACCTCATGAACCCTGGTTCTGAGCAGGGCGCCTGAACCTGCATAGTGTCTGAAAGCTCGTCATTCTTAATAGCTGTGCGTGCGGGGACTCGAACCTGAGTCTACAGAGCGTTAACCAACAGCCCTGACCGCTTCACCACCAAGACGCCTCTAGATTATGTTTGGAGGTTATACTTGACTTTACCATTCACATGATAGAGAAATAAGATGTATCCATTACGGTACCTCTTGAACCTTGGTTCAGAGCAGGGAACCTGAACCATAGTGTCTGAATGCTGAATGAAAGAAAGCGAGTCCTGAAACACCAAAATGTGGCTCTTATTTATTTTTTCACAATTTAGCAAACTTTGTACGAAAATAAAGCGTTCATGTCTCCAACACACGCCATAACCCTTTGGTGTATAAGCTACATATAGTGTTTGTTAAACACGAGTTGGATTAATTTCATGATTTCACTTTGTTCAGTGTACAATGATTTCAACAACCCTTTTTTCCATAACTTTTCAGTATTTTTATTAAAAAAAAATCCTGTTTTCTTGAATCAAAGACCGTTAGAGGAACTGGGAGCTGAGTCCCATTGAACAGCCAAAGATCCCGCACGGATGAGCCCCTTCCCACCTGCAGGACTTCATTATTCCGTTTCGTCCTCCTCGACCCCTCTGTCCATCAACAGCGTGTCAATCCCCGTTTATCCTAGCCTGGCAAGCCAGACCCATATCGGAAAGATATTAGGTCTGGCCTCGTACGGTGGCAGTGTGGGCGGGATAAACGGTTGTCTTTCAAGTTCCCTCTGCACGCAATAGGATAGCGTTACAACCAATCAGAGCAACGAAGAAGGTGACGTAGTCGCTCTAAAATCAAACTTTCACCGTATCCGGTCGGCAAAACTCTGAATACATCTTTCTTTTCAAGGAAAGACTTCAGTACAGTTCTTTGTTAATTTCTCAAAGAAAATGATAACTTCAAGTCTTGAAGAGTTGCCAAACTCTTCGACTCGGCCAAAGCCGAGTCGAAAGACAGCTGTTCGCCAGCAGCAGCAGCCATTATTGTTTACCTAACACGGAACCGTCGCAGCTCTGTCGTAACCGTCCTCTGCCAGCTGGCCAATCAGATCCGCCCGCGCTCCGTGGCCATCATCCACGTCCCGTCCCCCGCCGTGGTAAGGATGAGCTCAAAGGCCATGGTTGAAGTATGCTCGTTTAAAGGTGCAGTAGGTGGGATTTAAAAGTGACTCATTATACCACCAGGTGTGTGTGTGTCATTAGCCATTACAAGCCGTTTTGGAAATCTGCCTCTTCTGACATCACAAGTGGGCGTGTCCACCTAGATGTGTTCTGGATAGATCAGTCTACCAGCCTACTCAGTGGACTGGAGCAAACTTTTTTTGTGAACTTGTTTGCATTTGTGTGTGAACTGGACTGTATTTATATGTGGATTTTTGAGACTCTCCTGACGTCGCTAGATTCACAAATGCATTTTTTTCAACAAGGAACTCTCTGTAGCCAATCATTCAGATGCCTCCCTGCAGTTCCAACCTCTGCCTGAGTCCAGGCAAAGAAGTAAAAGCTGCGTCACGTTTTGAGCTACACACTTTTCCATCTAGTTTCGACTGTGTTTTGGGATTGTCGGTGCTGTTAAAGTAAACAGCACCGACAATGTAAAAACCCAGTCACTGCAGTCATGTGATTGGCTGAAAACGAGGGTGGCATCTGATTGGCTACAGAGAGTTCCTTGTTGGGAAAAAAATGCATTTGTGAATCCAGCCACGTCAGGAGAGTCTCAAAAATCCACATATAAATACACAAAGGTTCACAAATGAAAAGCGTCTTGTAAATTCAAGTTTAACAGTTTGTATATAAATGTAGCAACATCCAAATACATTTTGATGAAAATTGCAAATATTTTTTAATTCATATATTTATGGATTTATATTACATATATTTAAATCAAGGTACATTTGTGTGTGGATCAGAAATGTGTTTGTGAAACTTATTTGTTCATGGATAAATTTTACATTGATACATACTGATATCCATTTGTATGTGCATTGAAATGTATTAGTGAGAAGAGAGTAATTTATCTATAAATCACAAAATACATTTGTGAATCCTTCTCTGTGCATTCATTATTAATGAGACTGTTCTGAATCTGACCCCATAAAAGAATGACACTTCAGCAATGAACAAAAAAATATGGTTCTGATGTGCCATGTTAAGCTTTTATGCGTTACTACATTGCCCTCTGCTGGTCACAACTAAAATAGCAACTTGTAATGTATGCCGGTTGGTGGTTTTTTGATCGGAGGCAAAGTAAGCGTCAAACATTAGAAAGCAACGGAGGTCTTTTAACCTGGTTGTCGAGAAAAATATTACATCCCATACACGACTTTTTCCTCAAGGCTTCAAAAACAACTCGTATTCACATTTCTTCCGTGTCAAGTATTTAACTCTTTTCACAAATCTGGCAATAAATACCTACTGAAGAAAGAAACATGTCCTCCATGTCTCTGGCAGGATACGGTTAAAATGATCATCTCAACGTTTTCTATTTGTCGTCTGCTATCAGACTTTAGATCATTGTTTTGATCACTAGATCCTCAATTGAGCCTCAGTCCATTGCCGCTGTGGGGAAGCGGCGTGTCGCTCTTCGCGGTGCTGAACCGACATGCCTTCAGAGGTAGAAAATATTATAAAAAATGAATGCTTATAGTCAGCATTGCTGTACAGCGGTTTTACTAGAACTAAAAGAGTTGTTACTAAAAAGAGTTTTAATGCACCAATGATGAATTGAAATACTCAATCTCCAAGAAGGTCTTGTAAGTTAATGTATATATTGCCACATTAGTTAACACAATGTTAACTAATGTTGGGTGTCGGTAGTAAAATATTTTGCTACCGACACCCAACATTAGTTAACATAGGCTATGGGCATGGGCTCCATAGCATATGCCCATTGATGTATGCAATATGAATGCAACACTGGGTGTCGGTAGCAAAATATTTTGTTTTAATGGGAAACATTACCACTTAAGACCAAAAGTGTCACCAAAAGTGTCACCAAAAAGTGTCTTAGTCTTGAAAATCGAATTTGTAAGCTGCTGATTGAAGTGCTGGAGACCGGGGTTTCAGTCCTTATGTTAGTTTTTTTTGTGATTGAGTGAAATTATGTCAAACATAAAATCCGACACCACCCATTATGTTGGTTGTTTTAAACAACAACCCATCACTGTCATGTGAATTCGATGTAAATTATAATCTCCGAATCCATAGTAGCCTACAGTGCCTCGGTGGTGCAGCAGAGGGCGCTCTTGGTTTTCAACTCAAAACCGGGGTTCACGTCCCGGCAACCTTGGTGACTGTAGAAATCCTCAGTCTGACATTAACAACATTTGTATCAAATTTTATATGTAACCTCCAACCAGATCTGTCACCGTGGCGCAGCAGATATAGGCCCTGGATTACGTCCAATGGACTTCATTGTAGAAGCCCTGCCAAGGGCGGTCTCCATAGGAACCTGACGATTTCAATGTGAGGACAATAAGGTCAAGTATAGTTTGCAACTATACCCTAGGCCTGTGTCTCGGTGGAGCACACGACTCTCGGCCCTGAAGTCCCGTCAGTCCGACTCCATCATAGACTTTTAAAAAAAATGTACTGAGGGAACTTTCATAATACGTCCTAATAAAATTAGCAAGAGGTCTTTGGTTCCAACACCCTCCCCCAGCCCCAATGAAGGTTGGAGGGGTTCTGCTGACACGTTGAGGTCCCTGTTGGTGCTGGCCCGTTCTTGGTGGCCCCGTCAGTGGGGACTCAAACCTGAGTCTACTGAATGTTGAGCAACACTAACCGCTTCACCAACAAGGATTTACTACTACTAGGATTTGCTTGGAGATTATACCGACTTCACAATTCACATTACATAGAAATAAGAGACTAACTCAGGTTAACTCAAAGTTACCAAACAGGTAACTCACCCTGGTCTCCAGAGGGTTCTACAGCAGTGCTCTCCACTGCACCACTAAGACGTGGACAAGGTTCAAGTATCCAAGACATTAGCTCAATATTACATTAGGTTCCACAGGACCAAACCCTGCGCTCCAGAACTGAAGAAACCTTCCAATGTGAAAAACTTTGTGAGCTCTGTGATAATGATCAGGCAGCAATCGCTGGCATCGGCAATCGCTTTTTGTATCAGACTTCGTCGTGATGCGCATAAAACTAATGAAATGCAGGCAAAACTACGTTGATAACGGCTATTTAAAATGAAGACATAAGCATGAGATTTATGGCTTACCAGCCCACCACCACCACCACCACCACCCCCACCACGCTTCGTGGTGGGGGTGGGCTCGTCGACCAGACGCAATGCAATTCAGATTAACGTCACAGAAGCTAATCAGTAGTTGATAAGAGCATGTGTGTGGGGACGGGTGTAGTGTACCACTACAGTCCCCCCCCCCCCCCCCCCCCCCCAGGGATGTAGTGCTAACCAGCAGTGGGACAAGCTGCCTGACATTTACCGGTCCTAATTGAAGATCGGTATGAACTCTCACGTTTCAAAGATGGGACGGATATCAGAGCTTTTTTTTTTCTTTTGCTTGAGAGATAAATGGCAACCAAATGAAGTGAGATCCCGTAGGGAACAGTGTTTGGGTCGACCGCATGGAAGGATTTGGTAAATCGGAGCGGTCGACACAACAGGATAGGATTCAGTCCCGTCAGGGGAGGAAGGATATAAACCCTACCTCAGGACTTGTAACAAACAGTTCTACAGATGGTGACTTGTAACGGAGAGCCTTCGACTGGCCCAGGCGGCCCCACAATAACAGCCAACAACCAATCAGAACCCATTATGAAGGAAGCAGCTGTATTCCCAAAGGACAGAAAAACAGGGTAAGATTCCGCATACTTTCCCAATGTACTACATGCTAAGTACACGCTAGGTAGTTTGCGCGTCTTGCCGTCCTTACACCAGGCTTCTGCTCAAACTTTCTGCTACTTGTCCTTTTTACATCTCGAATGCATTAGTATACGTCTCGCCTTGTGTTGGGCCTTTCCACTCTAGTCTCGGGTACGTTACCTGACAGAATCCGTACGTGTATGTGGCAGGCTGGAAGAACCTTGGGGAAAGTATTAGTGGAACTCCAAGTCATCAGGATATTAATACTGCACAGACATATTTCAAACCTCCTGTGTATGTCAATGACACACAAAATGTTGAAAGGAGAAACAATCTAAAATATTTATTTAATTCATCATTATACATAACTATGACTAAAAGAAACATTCAAACAAATACATCAGATTTGGAAAAATATTTTTGCATAATACAGACACATTCATAAAATACAGTCATTATAGTACATGGTAAAATACAGGTAGTGCATTTCCTTCCCCCAGGGTAAAGAATACATTGGACATGCCAATCTTTGATCATTCCACTCAACAGTGTGGTCCTGCTCCTTCATAAAAGTTCCTGGCTTCGGCAGACAAGGGTTATGGGTCTGTTGTGAGGGGTGTGGCTCACCAACTGCCCCCAGGGTTATGGGTCTGTTGTGAGGGGTGTGGCTCACCAACTGCCCCCAGGGTTATGGGTCTGTTGTGAGGGGTGTGGCTCACCAACTGCCCCCAGGGTTATGGGTCTGTTGTGAGGGGTGTGGCTCACCAACTGCCCCCAGGGTTATGGGTCTGTTGTGAGGGGTGTGGCTCACCAACTGCCCCCAGGGTTATGGGTCTGTTGTGAGGGGTGTGGCTCACCAATAGCCCCCAGGGTGCATGGGCCTGACCTTCCAGGTAGGTGGGTGGTAAGGTTGCCAGGGGGGCATGATCTGCCGGGGAGGGGGGTGATACGGTTGCCAGGGTCCGACCTGCCAGGTTGGGGGCTGATAAGGTTGCCTTGGGGGCAGGACCTTCCAGGGAGGGGGGTGATGGGGGGGCCTGACCTGCCAGGTAGGTGGGTGGTAAGGTTGCCAGGGGGGCAGGACCTTCCAGGGAGGGGGCTGATACGGTTGCCAGGGGGGCAGGACCTTCCAGGGAGGGGGCTGATACGGTTGCCAGGGGGGCAGGACCTTCCAGGGAGGGGGCTGATTCGGTTGCCTGGGTCTGACCTTCCAGGGAGGGGGCTGATGGGGGGGCCTGGGTCTGACCTTCCAGGGAGGGGGCTGATAGGGGTGCACTCTGGCCAGCCGCGAGGGAAACTCGTCCCGCCTCCTCATCACAGGTAATCTCGGCCAGAAACAAGGAAGGGGTGGGACGCCTTTTCCTAGGACCCATTTGAGGAAATATTAAAATCAATAAGGAGTGCCGGGTCAAAGACAAGGGTTCAACTGTCGAGCCGTTACTGCGGGCCATTTGAGCTCGCTTCAAGCCCAGTCAAATGCATGCAACACTTTTAAAAAAGTTAAGTCGAGGACCGCTGCAGGCTTCCACAAGTAGGGAGACGCAGCGATCTGACACTCACCCGAGTTTGGTTAGCTTGAGTTTATACCGGCGGTCCTCAAAGACCGGTGCTCGTTGCAGAGTTCAGTCTCTCTGTAAGCTTTCTGTCAAATCTTCCATCTCTGACCCATGTTTTGATATCAAAACCATGGCAATGGAAGAAAATGGGGTTCTCGAATACAATACATCACCGCTAAATTAAAATGGGAAATAGGCATCAACAAATCCATGGATATGACCATGCCTCGTAAACACTGTATGAATGTAATTCCAATCCGGCCCAAATAGGTCTACAGAAAAGCTGAAGCGTGAGTGGGCAGACTGAAAGGCCCGACTGAAAGGGCAAGCGGATGACCAATTCCAATAAAGGGGGAACATTTGCTGAGTCACTGATTAGTTTCACCCTGGATGTCGAAAAATAGTGACTGGATGGTTCAAATGAACACAAATGTTTGTCTGCTATACTATCCCCAACTCTATGTTAGAGCCTTCTAAGCATTTAGGTAGTGCTGTTGGCTATAGATCTATACCATATACCACAGAAAAGGTAATAAGAGGAACTAGTTCCAGCTTCTCTGCTGAGCGGTCAAGGCATCCCATAATGCAGCAGAATGGTCGACCGCTAAAAGTACCCTCCATTCGTGCAACAGTTGCCTGGATACAAGAGGCTGAGGAAGTATGGTCTGTATATTCTTTGGTTGGTGAAAAGGGAGAGAGGCAGCAATGACGCATAAAGAGGCTCTTGTCAGCCATTGTGAATTCTCAGGGGTCTGTCTTGAATGAGGTCATTATTGTCCTGTTGCAATCAATAAAGCCCTTCTCTGAGGACAGACTCCTCTGATTGCCTAGTGGGCCATCAAAAAAAAAGTATTAAATAAAACCACAGTGTGCAGCAAGACACATTTTTATACAGCAATATGCAGCCGCCTTGCAATCAAGTGGCTTGTTTAAAACAAAAAGGGAGGGGGAAAAAAAGAAGAGAAGTTCAAGGAATGTGTGGAGTCATTGCGCTACTGCTGATTTTAAACCATTCTGAATGTGTTGGTGCACAATGAAAGGGTTCGACGGCCTTCAGCCTGCCTTCTGTTCCCTTTGGGCTTCATGCCACCACACCTGTGTGTGGTGGCATTCGGGGCTATGCCAATAGAGAAACCTTGGGACAATATTTACAGAATTATGAACATATTATCTATATTTGCATAATAAAACCCTATAAAGAGAGTTGGCTTACTTTTGGTTCGGTAGTAGCAGCTACTTTCACATAACCATGTCGTACTTTACATAAGTACATCTATAAAAGTACATCCGAAGATTCAAATGTCCAGGAAGAAATAGACAAATTTACAATTGCTATCCATTCGCAGGAAAATATTTGCTTATGAGAAATGGCAATGCATTTCCCTTGAAAATTGAAACGCCTTAAACAGGTCATGGGTCAGTGAATCAAGTCTGCGCAAGGACCAAAAAGGTTCAGTCACATCCACTATGGACGCTAAATAATTTTATTTTCTGACTGGTTGGATTTAGCAAGCCTGTCACTTCTTCAACTGACCTAACCACTGTTGAATACAGTAATTGTGCGGGAAAAAACAAATCTGTTCATTCAGCCTAAATTGGACTTAGATGTGCAGGGGAGATTAGTAACTGACAGTCTTCAGCACGATGTCTTGACCTATGGCAAGTTGGAATATAGAACGAAGATAGTCCCTTTCCGTTACGAGTTTAGCAATCTCAAAAAAATGCTGTTGCAAAAATATGAAAACGATAACCAAGGTACTCAGGGACAAGAATATGATGGGACTTTACTGATTACAACTAGGTTACATTTTAATTATTCTGTCTATTATTATAGATTATCGGAATAGCATCAAAGTGATTGAAAACCACTAAAAGTGATCATAAAAGGAGGTTTCCTTTTGCATATTTCTGACCAACTTCCGTTACCTGTGGAAAACAATTTGCGTAGCTGGTGCACTAAGCGCATGCAAACACATAAGAGCAACACAAAACTCAACCAAGAACCAGCAGCCGTATAGCAGGCCTCTGAAGCACCCTTTTGGAGGGCTTGGTGGAATACTGAAGCGGGGCTGGGCTTACATGGCTCGGCTGGCAGCCCAATAGCCCAATACAACTGAGGCAAGCTAGAGCTTTATCTGCTGGGTGGCCTGAGTTATTCAATGACTGGGAGGGGGGGGGGGGGCTTATGCTTTTAAAACAAAGCACAACGCGGCTGAACACTCCGATCCTTCTCGGAGATGGGTTTTTATGCGGCGGCGACGACTTGCGATAAATTAAGATTTTCCTGGTGGCTCTGTTGGAGAGGTCAGAGCAGTGGGGGGGGGGGATCCAATGCGTGCCTTTAGACCCCCAGCGTATACGCTGAAGTACTCAACCCAATAATAAAAAATAAAAAAAAGTAGTGGCACGATGAGAAGAGTTTAGAAGGTTGTTTGGGGATCCACTCAGAATGAGCCTGAAGAAAGTGTCAAGTCTCTTTCTACACTACTTTATCACACTTGTAGTTGCCAATGGCTTCAACAATGACACCCCTTGCGTTAGGGGTGTCAAGGCAATCAAGGCCATGAAAAACGGTAAAAACCTATAAAGAAAGGAGGGGAATTTTTCAAATAAAAGCCACAGAGGATTTACAACACGTATATGATGAATAAAATACATAAGGTTACGGTGATATTTCATCCATATAAAACTTGAAGCAGGTGCAGACGCTGTCAGAACAAAGCAGCGAATAGCAAACAGTGATTTAGGCGAGGCGTAGACACATTGTAAACATAGGCATTCATCAAAATGAAAAATAAACATGCGGCAATATCTCACCTGGGTTTGATGGTATGTTATACGAGGGCAACTGGCGTCTGATTGGTTGACAATGATCCCACTGGAAGGGTGGCAAGTGATTGCTGGGGAAATCTAAATAAAAATTAAAAAAAAGCAGAAGAGTACTGGTTTTCAGTGAGCAAAAAACCAACATGTAGAAAATGTCCAAACGAATAAAATAAAGCAAATATTTCATTACATGGCAATTTTTGGACTGTTTCAATCCCCAGCAGTCGAGAGGAACACTGGTGAAGTTACTAAATCTTTGTCTTAGCCCACCTTCCCAGTCCCCTCCCCAAGCCCCAGCCCACCGTCCCAGTCCCCTCCTCTACCCTCAGACACCCACCAGCCGGGCCCGCTGGCCCCCGGATGGCCCTGCTGGCCGGCCTGAGACCCAGGAGCGGCAGAGGGCTCATCTCCACCCCCCAGGCCGCCGCCACGTGGTGCAGCAGGAGCGCGCTGGCCCAGCGCTGGGCGCGCCCCTCCCAGGGCCCGCCGTGCGGCCCGCCGTGCGGCCCGCCGTGCGGCCCGCCGTGCGGCCCGCCGTGCGGCAGGAGGCAGCGGAAGTGGTAGTGCAGGTCGAGGACGTCCAGGCCGTACGCCCGGGCCAGCGTGCCGCTGCAGAGGTTGGCCTCCATGGCCGTGCCCTGCAGGCTGAGCTTCAGGTGCCCGGTCTGTGGGATCACACCACACCACATTACTGGAGAGGGTCGTCTTTATTTGATTGCAAACAGTAGTCAACGCAGCCAATACACAACAAAACATAAATAAAACCACAAAGAACTTCAATACATTCAGTAACAGACAGTATAACCTGATCAAATTGCAATGAGACGAAGCACTAGGAGTCCATCAGTCCTTGTTACAGTGTGTGCAATAGACCCATCAACCCGCCGCTGCGCTCGTTTAGCAACACAATGCATGGCCGCCGCCGCCCAGGCAGCTCTGTGGACGCGTGTTACATTGACAGCCTCGATACGCTATATGTATCAATGTTTCCTATTGTCGCCGCATGAAGCAAAACACCATTTTCCACTGTAGAGAAAATGCTGTTTTGGAGAAGTGGAATGAAAGTGGAGGGATGGATGGAATTTCTGCTTCATTCTTTGTACACTTTCCTGTGCTCAGGATGGGCCAATTATTTTCTAGTCTGAGTCGCTTGGTATCTGCAGTGATAGTGATGGGGTTGCGAAATATTCCAATACTAAAAGCATTTGCCATCAACACAGGGCAGAAATATTGTATTTGTGTTTCATGGTCATGGATTGAGTGTTGCATCATCTGTATTTTGTCGTGCACAGAAATGGATCGAAACTCTGAAAACAGAACCCATCCTACTGTGTTGAGGATCCACACCCGGATACAGGCGTCAGTAGTCACCGTCTTCAGCTGCTCAAAGAACTTATGGAGGTTCCCGAGATACTGGGGAAACCAGTCTCGCCTACACCTGTAACTACGGAAACAGCAGGGTTACATCAACAGTTCAACCCGGAGAGACTACTATTTGACATGAACCACAACATTTATTGACAATGACAACATATTTGGCGATTAGATATCATCAAATGATCCTTCATGGGGACAGTGGCTCCATGAAGTGTGCCAGGATAATGATTTCCCCCCCCCCCCCCCCCCCCCCCAGTAGTGTCTAGACACTGGTGGGGACTATGGATTGAGAGCCTGGGCCCTGGAGGACATAATCTCCTTCTCCGTAGACAGGTGGAGCTTAATCCCAGAGGTGGAGGAGATGGAGGAGAGCTGCAAAGAATCTCAATGAAAACAGACAACCATGAGCTGTTCCTATACTCTAGGCACGCAATTGGACTTGGTGGAGAGATAAAGGGGAGGGGCCTGGGATGGGTTCATAGAGCTACCAAACATGGAAAGAGATAAAGGGGAGGGGCCTGGGATGGGTTCATAGAGCTACCAAACATGGAAAGAGAGCGTCGTCTCTTGATGGCACTTTTAAGAAATTTAAGACTTGCCCCAACTCTGAGCACCTTTAAAACAAGACTGAAGACTTTTATGTTTGCTTTAGCTTTCTGCTAAATCTTAAATACATTGCACTTTCTAAAAATCTTTTTTAACTTTGCCTTTATTTTCTAATATTAAAATGCCTTTTGAACTTTCTATTTTACCCATTTCTTTGCATACGTTTTCTTTTACTTATCTATTATTTTATTTTATTGTATGACAATGTTTATATGTGAAGCACTTTGAGTCTGCCATGTGTATGAAAAGTGCTATATAAATAAAGTTGCCTTGCCTTGCCTTTTACTTTAGCCACATTTGAAGAGTTGGCTTGTGGTGGCATTGAAAAATAAATCGTATTTTTTTTACACTATGGTTACAGTCACATTCCTGACCAAACAACTGTTGCGGTTTAACTTCCACGAAACGAGCCTACTTTCATTCGCCTTCCTACATCACTATCTTTCCTAAAATGTCTGTACTTTTGCTCAGTTTTATAGTCATACTGCACCAAAAAAAAAAACACACAAGCAACTAGTAGTGGATAATAAATACAGTATATATTCTCTCAAAATTCCTCCCAAATGCCTAAGTTACTGCTCAGTAGATGGATCACAAACCGTTATAATTGGACACGTACCCAGAAGTAAAAAATGATGACAGTATTAGTTATTTATAAGATCCCTAATCAACCCCTTATTTCATAATGTGACATCTTCCTCACTGGCAAGTATGCTCACGGACATCGGGGCAGCGGAGCTATGCGTTTGACTGCAAATTGTATGGCCCCCTATCAGCGAAATGCTAACAAACTGTTTGGAGATGTGCACTGCTTACCGTTAACACAAATGTCTGACAAATTTGAGCACTTTGTTTACTTCAACACAAGCCTCTTATGCAAGTAAACATTCGGTTGAAGAACCAATGTGAAGCCACTTCAAGTTGGATTTCTATCATACTTTTGCAAAGCAAGTCACTAAACCCCAAGTCGCTCGAGCTGCACAGCGAAGCGCAATCATTGAAATTGGACGACTTCCGACGTAAATTAAACATACTGCGTTATGTGAGGGATTCCAAAGAAAATGTGTTCCTCAGAATGCTACCGACTTGCATACGCAGTAGAATCCAGTCAATTCCATGAGGACATCAGGAATGCTATTGATCATTCGTGCACCTGCGACTGGAATTCTTAAAAAATTGTTTTGTTCATCTTTCTACACAAAACTATTCAGAACCTTTGTGAGCAACCCTCCACTTTAGCCAGTCTAACACGCCAGGGTCACAACCACCTCAATAAAAAAAAAACGTCAATAGAATAGTCAAGTCAATTCTTTTTTTTTTTTGTGATGAAAACTTCACAAGCAACAAACTTTTCTAAAGACTACCATCACCATAATGGAATAGGTTACTTATAATTGGATCCCAGTGCCCTGGGAGAGAGCTGGACAAATATATACATTAAAAAGTGTACACACACACCACAGAATCCCAGCAGGGGAGCACATCATCAACAACAGAATACAGAGTAGGGAGAGATGGATACCTGGACACGTCACAGACAGAGGAGTTGACGACGAGGAGGTCTGGCTTGAGGCCTCCGCGGAGGTCCTCCAGGATGCTCTCCATGTAGGGCGAGTAGACGCGGCTCAGGAAGTAGTAGCGCACCAGGTGGTGCTCCGAGCGGTACTGACGCACCTCCCTGTAGCCGGGGCCATTGCCCAAGGGCCCCAGACTGCCACCTTCAACCAGGCCGTCGTGTTCAAATGAAGCTTCACCCTTTAAGAAAAGGTCGGGAGATTAAGTCACATGCCCAATTAAGTTGAAGGGATTTACATGTTAAGTAAATAAAAGAAGATTTCTGTACATTGGTTTACTGAATATATGCTTGTGACAGTTGGATGAATAGTCAAAATTACAAATGCACATTCCTGATATTACATATTAAAGCTTGTATGGGCAATTTGGAGGAACCATGATTTTTTTAAGTAGCCAACTGGAAACAATGTAGGTAGACTGACAGCTAGGTCGTCCAAAAGATTAATTCGGGCAGAATTAAATGATTGGATGGTTTTATTGCAGGTCTGCTGCAGCCAGATAACAGATGTTTTGTGAAAATGTGTCAAGAGCATTGGATTTCTTGATTGCCGTCTTGGTGCGAAGAGAATTCAACAAACCAACAAAAAATGCTTCTAAATTAAATTGCCTTTCTATGCTTCTTTGGAGATACCAACCAAAGTAACCTAGCTTTAGAAAGTATCCAACCGTAATAAAGTCATGCAGCTCTTTATATCATTCAATTAGTTGGAAACTGGAACGATTGGCAGGTTTAATACAAGCCTGAAACAGCAGCATAGTTTCTACTATAAAATGGCCTCCCCTTGCTTTAATCCCCACGCGGAGACAATATGTAGAGCTAGTGTCGTCGATGGCCCACTTCACCTTAGACTTCAGCTGAGAGCTCGTCAGGAACGTGTCCTTCTGAAGCAGCAGGACGAGGTCCTTGTACATGGAGCGCTGTACTGAAACGCACATGTAATCGGAAGGGTTTTTAATTAATGTATTAGTGTCGTAGCTGATTCAAGTACACAGCATTAAAGTGCAAACTATTGATTTTCTCACCTGAACCACCGAGAATCACAACAAATTTGTTGTGCAGCAGTTGGCTGGCTTCATTTAATGTCACAAATCCTAGCATGTTCCGTTTTTGGTTTAATTATTTTTTTTTTTAAACCGTCAACAAATAGGATAATACTGCATGTCGATGAGTGCATGTATTCTTTAACGATTAAAACCACGGCAACTTGAATACCGTTGTATTTTGCGAAATGGAGGACAGATTGGATTGTGTGCAGAGGAAGCGACACGTCTCGGGTGCAACGTAGGCGACAGAGAAAAAGTTAATTAGCTTAATCCGCTGCAGCTGAGAGTTCTGATGATAGCAGTGGCGAAGTCACGCCTCTTCCGGTAGAGCCCATGGGACCTATGAGATCGAAAAATAATTAAAATGATAATTTTTCAATAAATGGAGAAGAGTTTGACCGTTTATTGTGCAATTGTTCAGTTAAAGGCTGTAGTGAAAACACAATGAGAAAGACTACATGTCACGTATGTGCCGTCACGCTCCCTGCGACTGGGGTGGACAAGACCGACAATCTTCCCATCGGCATAACTCAAACCATCCACATGCCCCAACTAATGGTTTTCACCTCTTTCGATGCTTTTATCCTCCCCTTGGAAAATACGTAACATTATCAAACTTCTAAACACGAAAATGTTTAGTTTGCTTTGGATGAAAAATGATCATTTAAATCCATAAACAACATATGTGTAATCCGGGGCATATAAAGACTGGGACCAGAAAATAATTACTTTCTCTCCGTTGAAACCCATTCATATTTTTCGATCTCATAGGTCCCATGGGCTCTACCGGAAACGGCGTGACTTTATGCGCCACTCTATGAGTAGGGACTTTGGTTACTCAAAACGCGCCATTTTTTGATGCTCATTGGTTTCTTTGGCAATCTAGGCGTCATGTTAAACAAAACAATTAATTCATTAGGGATTTATATCGAATTATCTTTTGAAATTGGGGAAACAATATTATCAATTAGGCTCGACAGGTGGCACTACAGCCCAGTCCATTTCTGAACTACGGACGATTGCGCATGCGTGCAAGTGTGCCAAAATAGTTATTTTTTTGCCGTTGCATTTGTTCCCGACAAAGAAAACAGCTACATTGGTCTAATACCCTTTTTCAATATTCTCAAATGTCAAGAATCTCAAAATGTATTCAAAGTTAGACCTTGGGCCTCCGCTATATGAACAAAGTTATCCCTGTTTCATTAGAAAATCAAATGAACATCCCTTACCGTTATTCAAGTGTAACTGTTGGCATCTTAAATTGAAAGTATAGGGAGCCTTGGATCCCATCTTGAGTATGTATCAGGCATGGTGGTCTTTTTTTTATTTAGCTGGAGATCTATGTTTAGAATCTACAAAGACAGGTGGTTAAACAACTCTGCATCGCTACCAAACCAGTGGCAAGGAGAAGTCCTCTTTCTCCTTCTCCAGTGCGATAACTGGATCTGATCTCAATGACGAAATGGCTGGAATCAAAGATATAAAAAAAAAAAATAGATATAAATAAAAGTATACAATTCTGAGCAGAAAATACATAAAACATCGAAGGACATTTATTTCCCAAACTTGCATTCTGTCAACACCAGTTCAGTAGTTCGCCCACACATGAACATTCAAAATGTATCCAGGTTTCCATCCTAAACCTGGAGTCAATGGATCCGGAGGTGCCCGTCTAATCCACCTGTTGCTGTTGCCTGGGCAGCCCTCGGAGACTGTTATTGTGATAAGGGCTGTACAAACAAACTTGAATGTTGATGTTGTCTCTCACGTTCCACGGCCTCCTGGGTGCGCCCCTTTATTTCCTCCCGGTCCCAACAAAAGAGAAGCCACTCAACAGTAAACCCACCATCTGCCAGACACGAGTGGGTATTAACACAGGGACATGGCACACTCTGTTTCTATTGTCGCAGAGTGCCCCATGAGGAGGGGCACACACACACACACACACACACACACACACACACACACACACACACACACACACATAAACGTTTGCTCCTTCAGCAGAGTACAGAGAGAGGATCTCTTGATGTTGAGAGCGGAATATGGATGCAGCCCCAGGATTGGGCTGTCTCTGTCGACCAAGTCGAAAATTGAGGGAAAGATGGAATATCGATATCCCTGGAGGTCGGCACAGACTGGAAAGACACACCGTATGGCTTAGTATAGCAAAGTAACCTTTACAGAATGGTGTGTGTGTGTGAGAGAGTGTGTGTGTGTGTGTGTGTGTGTGTGTGTGTGTGTTTGTGTGTGTGTCTATCCCTGTTTGTCTCTCTCTCGCTCCATGTATTCTACGAGGGTACACACCCTCCAGTTCCCTTTGGAATTTTCTTGAAACAAGCTGTATATCATTATATACGTTTTTAAATATATTACTTAACTTTTGTTTACTATATCCGATTATTTATTGACCTTTCTACGCCGATTCTGTAATTTAAATATGGGCCCTACATCCATTTGCAGCGTATTTATAGAGTCTTCTATCACAATCACAGTGGAGGCTGCTAATGAGGCCGGCAGAGCCTGGAATGTGTTAGAATGCACCGAATAAAGGATGTGTGGGAGGACTCCGATGGAGAGCAGATCAGGGGCCGAAAAGACAAAAGCCGGGATGAGAAACACGTAGCCCACCATCCAGCAAAAATATATCTCTGCTTTTCCGACGTCAATTTTTTTTTCCTATAAAGCGTCCCCCGTTCATTTGTATGCATGCATCCACCGGCCGGCTGGGAGCGGAGCCACGGAAACCCATTAAGGTGCTCCGACCTGTCTGGCAGGGCCGCTGCGGAGGCAGAGAGCCTCATGCTGGGGACGCGGGGGGCCCCCTCTGGGATAGGCCTGAGTCGGACCACGTAGTCTGCAGCGAGCCGCTGAATATCCGACCCTTTGGGTTTGTTTGGGGCCCGCGTGGGGGTGGGAGAGTGGGTGTGGGGGGGGGGGGGGGGGGGGGGTGTCTCTGGGTAATGGATAAAGAAAATGCCTGCATCAATATTTTCTCCCAACCAGGCCATTGCTCTCTGCTGTCCAATAGCGTTCCCTCTCAGCGTAGAGCGCCGCTGTCCCAGGGGAGGCGGCGGGGGTGGGCGGCCCCTCTTACAGATATCTCATTTCCAACCGACTGGGAAGCCATTAGGGAGAGAGCGGGAGTCGACCGGTGACGGGGTCCACGGCGGCGCAGGAGGAGAGAGAAACCAATCACACACACGCGCGCGCACACACACACACTCACACTCACACTCACACACACACACACACACACACACACACACACACTCAACGGTTTCCCGCACCATTCATCCCCCAAGGAGCCTCCACTGCAATTTTCTGTGCCGCAGACAATATCAGACTCCTAATCTGTGGCTTCTTCGTCCCCCAAGGATGGCACGCTATAGGTCACGGCGCCCTGCCCATGAAGACGTCCACGCTGACCCGCGTAAACGATGATGAAGTCGGGCTCCATTGAGGGGTTGCTGCGGTGAGAGCCAATGCTCTCGGGATGGACTTTCCACATGGGGCAGGTCGCAGGTGTGGGCTGGCGTCAGTGTGTGAGGGTGTGTGTGTGTGTGTGTGTGTGTGTGTGTGTGTGTGGGGGACCAGGGATCAGAAGTGCGAGGGACTTGATGCTAATTTTTCCTTGAAGGGCCCTCCTTTTAAATCCATGTGCGATGGAAGTCCATTAAATTTGTGTTAATTTATGATTAGTTCAACATTTCAACGTTCCAATGTGGGACGTATCGGGAAATATACGGTGTTTCTTAGAGCAACAAGAATTCCCCGGTGGGATTATTAAAGTGTTTGCTGAAGCAGAAATGCATGCTCAGATGCAAATACGGAATAGCTGTCGACTGCAATAACCAGTGTTTGGTCAGCAATGGTGTTGTTCGGTGGTTTGATTAGAATGCGTGGTGCCGCTTTTTAGGCCATTTATTTTAGAAGCATTTTTTGTCATATTTGTAGAAATTCTCGTTACATCCTGACAGCAGTCAATATATCAAACGCTTGACAAAAAAGAGGAAAAAAGGCTAGTATCTGTGGCATTCGCAGGCCTGTATTAAAACCTACCCAACATTTCAGCAGCCAGAATATGATTGGATAGCCAACCTGTCTGTCTACCTCCCTACCTGCGTGCACCCATGCGAATCACCCGAGTCTTCCACAAAGCTAGGAAGACCTATTGCTACATCTAGCGAGCCAGCATAAGGTCTTTTGGGGAACGGCTTTGGAAGAGGCCTGAAGGAAGAGGTGGGATTTTTTGTCAGTTGGATACTTTAAAAATCAAAGCGTTCTCTGGCGGGCTTCTCCATGTTACCTAGCTTTAAGCAGAAATGAGTAAGACAGGCCAAACATAAAGTGCATACAAACCATGTTTGTATACAAACCATGTTTGTATACACTGTGAGCATGAGTATGTACTATTATTATTTCCAATAAAACACATAAAGTCTCAAGGTTCTCTGTTGCAGCAATAACTTCAAACCTGAGACTCGCTCCTCGCCTGAAGGAGAAACAAGGAGAAAGCTCAAGCTGCGATGAAGAGTGTCACCACAGGAGAATTCTTCCGAGCAACGGTGAATTGCTGTAACGAACCTGCCGGCCAACTCAGGGCCAAAGGAAACGTAACTTCAATAATCCCAACTCCATTTAAGGTTCCAACACTGCAGTGCCAAGGAAATGATATCAGGGAAATGGAAAGAAAACATCTCTGTCATGACTCATGGCTCTGTTGACAACGAGCCATGACACGGATTCCATAGCAGATCCGTGTTTCCAGGGGAAATATAATCATTGACCAGTAGATAAATGTTGTCTTTTTTACAATCTTCAAAGGGACCTCACAAGGAGCGAAAAGCTGCTGTAGGTAAGATCGGAGAGTTTGAAAGACAGAGTGCAGAAAGAGAGATTTGCAGGCAAGATGTATTCCCTGAACCAATCAGAGACGAGATGCCCTGATGGTCAGAAATTAGCTTGGCGCCGCTTAAAATTGAAACAGCCTCACACAAGCTTGGCCCCGCAGTCATCCAGAACAGATATTTCACAGAGCATTTCACTCACTAATAGCTGACAGATGGTGATGCTATTCCTTTTTTCCTGTTCAAATGATAGCTCCTAAATCACACTCATGTCACTTTAACACACATTATTCATGCTCTGTCTGAAAACCCCTTCAGCTATGGCCATGTAAAAAAAAAACACACATCCTGCCTCACATGTACATTCCTGTAACAGGCATGAATGGAGCAAGACGAGGAAGAAACCAAGCAGCCATTTTGTACAAAAAGGTTTTATGCAACAATTCAAAAGTCATCAACGCAGCAAAAGACATTCAAACCAACATAACCAGCCCGATGGGGGTGGGCGCCGTGCCTGTAGGTGGAGGGGGTAGATCTGCACACAAAGAACAGCTCCAACTGTATTCATCTGATTGTATATATATCTTTTTATATATATATGTGTTTTGAGTGTGTGTGGTGTGTGTCTGTGTGTGTGATGTGTGTGTGTGATGTGTGTGTGTGTGTGTGTGTGTGTGTGTGTGTGTGTGTGTGTTTATACGGCTGAACACTTTAAGAGCATTCAGGACACGCCCCCGAGGTATAAGAGACTTCTTGGCACATGACATAAATGACGACAACAAAAAACAATATCTGTAAACAGATGACAATAACCACAACAAGGCCAGCGTTGCTTTTTTCTTTCTCCGTTCTCTTACGTTTTTGTTTTTTTAAGATAGCGTAAACAGATTGACAACAAATGATAGTAAAACAATAATAATAATAAAAAAAATGCGAAAAAGTTGCGGAGACGATCGTCCCCCACTCCCCCCACCGGTGATAATATTAGAATCTTCTCAGTCTGCAAGTCCTCCGTGCAAAACCGCGTCACATGGAAATATCAGTGCAGGAGGAGGGGGGGGGGGGGGGGGGGGGGGGCAGGGTGTGTGTGTCATGGGGGCCACAAGGGTCAAGGTCAAGTAGGTTTTATCGTTGTTGTCTCAAGTCAGGCTAAACCGAATCTCTGCATTGACCTTCACATTGTCCTTGCCCCCCCCCCCCCCTCCCCCAATTCGCCAGCCTTAGAACCCCCCCCCCCCCCCCACCCGCCCCCTCCAAGAGGTGTCTGTACTCTCTGTTAGTGCAAATAGGCCGTGCGTTCGCTGCCTTCTCACCCCAGAGTGGGGCCATCCGAGGAGGGGGAGGTGGAGGAGGAGGAGGAGGAGGAGGAGGAGGAGGAGGAGGAGGAGGAGGAGGAGGAGGAGGAGGAGGAGGTGGTGGTGGTGGTGTCGCTGTGCTTCGACAGACAAGGTCATTTCGAAAGGGAGATGAGGCTGAGTTTGGTTTGGCTCCCGGCACGGGTCTATGTAAAGTAAAGGGGGGGGGGGGGGGGGGGGGGGGGGGGTTGAAGACACACACAAAAAGAGCAAAGTCAGGGTAGTCAGATACAGTCAGATACAGACCACAGTACACAACACTTGATTCCGAGTGAAACTTTGTAACGGCGACCATTTCCCAGTCGAAAAAATTCGAAACATTTGAGCTGAACCTCCGTGCAGAGTTGCAAAATGCAACTTAAATGTATTGATCCGGTGAATGTTTGCGGCGAGCGAAGCCAATACCAAAAACTATTGACCGTCCGCTCTCTTCACACATGTGGGATCAACACCAGCCACATTAGCACCCGACCACACAGGGAAACGGGATGTTTCCTGCCACTTCTATTTCATTATTCATATGCAGGCCCCCTTTAGGTTCGTTCTCCCCGTCAACAATGAGCCCTTAAGAAATGGGTGCGAGTGCAGATCACAATGTGGCAGCACAATAGGCAGACGTCTGCCCGCGAAGGAGGGCCAGGCCCGGGCTCGCTGCTCTGTGAGCCCCTCACACAGAAATCGATTGTCGGGAGAACAAAGTCTGATATCTGCTCCCGGCTACTACATCTGCAGGCTCACAGGCCAACAGCGCCACTCTTGGGCAAGGCTTCAACAGACTTGAGCCCTAAATATCCCTTCATCAATGCCGGCTTCGTGCAGAGATAGGAGGGATGGGGGGTGGGCGGGGGGGGGGGATTAACATAGGCATCTCAGAGTCAGACTCTCACTTAAACCTCTTGTGGGGAAATAATCAATGGACTCACAAGACATTGTTACACTACTTTAGAACCGTTCAGCTAGGATACTTTCGATACCAAGTTTTGGCTCTTCAAAGTATCGGAAAAGGGAATTATATAAATGTTATCCCCATTCAGCTCCGCCTACATAACACCAGCCGTCTTGTTTTCCTAGTAGAACAACTTGGAGTATACCGAGATCCTAGTTTTAGATGAGTTTAGATTCGGTGGAGCAGAAGGAAAGACTGGATTTGAAGATTTGGGGATTTTTTGTTGAACCCTTTCGAATTCCGATACTTGCAATCTTGCAATCTTTTGGCGTACCTAATAGTCCTCCGCCACAAAAGAAAGTTGTGGTTTGATGATCAAAGCCCTTTTTCTTCATCTAACATCCATTAAATGGACTGGAGCGTTCAATGAACTCAGACTGAAATGTTGCACCTTTAACCCCAGACTCATCAAACAGGACTCATTCCAAAACGTTCAC
>NC_082398.1:6151634-6174578 GCF_031168955.1 Gadus macrocephalus | reverse complement strand
TGCAGATGATTTCTGCTCATGCTGAAATGGAACATCCCTATCTGGGAATCTACTGACGTGCTGACGAAGAAGACAGTTATTTTTCTTGTTCCTATCTACTCTTATCCCCTTCATTCGCATATCCATGGTTCCCATGGTAGCGATCCTTAAAGCCGCAATACTGATATTTAACTTGCTTGGAAAGTTGTGTTTTTTTCCTCAACTTTTAAAGGTCCACGCAGTTCAGCAACGGCAACGTGATGTTGTTGTAATATTGTGAGTGAGGTCTGCTTCATTTTGTCGTTTCTCGTCATCAAATGTTCACAGGTCAGCTTTTTGCAGAAAAACATTGGTCGCAACTTTTGTAAAAGAAATAAACATATAATTGCAATGGGTTTTCATAAAATATGGATTCCTGGGTCCTGTTTAGAGATTTCTATAAATACACTCTACTACTGTACAACCGTTCAACATTCCCACATACTAACCTACGTACTAACCTTCCTCCTCAGCCACATACAAGTCTAACTACCCATCTAACCTTAAACACACTAACCTCCCTCCCTCTTTCCCCATCACCCTCCCTTCCTAACTACCTATTCCCTTACCTACAGACCTAACTACCCCACTACCTCCCTCGCTCTCTCCTCCCCCTTGACTCCAGTTCTCCTCCTAGCCCAGCTCACTAAAGCCTTAATCATCTTGAAAACCTTCTATGGCTGAACAACTCTGTAAGATAACTCTAATGACTTCCCTCTCCTCACTATGGTTCACACACACACAGACACACAGACACACACACACACACACACACACACACACACACACACACACACACACACACACACACACACATTCTGTGTGTCAGCTCGACATTGATGTGCGACCGTTGCTATTCGGCTAAGCTACGACGTGTGTGTTATAACTCTGCACCTTGACGTCTCGCTGTGGACAGCTGTGAGAGAGGGGTAAAGCAACATAAATAATAACAATAATGACGGTCATGTCGTCTGGTTCTTAAATCTCCCAGGGGCTAAAGACGTGAATGAGCCCCTAGTTATGAGGGGGTTGATATATTTATTGTGAGTAGTCCCTGTTAAATATACAAATAGGTGAAATAAAATGAAAAAAATAAAACAATTAATTTTTGGAGGGTATTTGCGTCAATTAGCAGTATTTACCGGGAGGTAATAATAATAAAAAGAAATGCCAACCAGACACATTTTATGGCATTTCTAATTGTTAACTAAATTAAAATGCGCAATTGCGAGGTACCTAACGCAAATGTCAAATAACCGCGATACCTGAAATGTTCTGACATTTCATTGTTCTCATCTGCTACTAAATCAGTCAAGGCTTCATTTGAATGTCATCATAGAGTCTAAATATACCACTCACAGTATGGCTCAATTAGCAACCACATACCTAGCGGGGAATTACATCTCTGGTGATTCACGTGTGTGCACTGCAGCATTAAGGTGCTGGTACACACACACAACAAACAACACACACACACACACACACACACACACACACACACACACACACACACACACACACACACACACACAACAAACACACGCACATACACACACACACACACACACACACACACACACACACACACACACACAACAAACACACGCACATACACACACACACACACAGTACACACAGACACACACACACACAACAAACACACGTACATACACACAGACACACACACACACACACACAACAAACACACGCACATTCACACACACACACACACACACACACACACACACACACACACACACACACACACACCCACACACAGACACACACACACACAAAAACACACACACACACACACACACACACACACACACACACACACACACACACACACACACACACACACACACACACACACACACAGACACACACACACACAAAACACGATAGGGAGGCGGGATCACAAAAGGTAGGGGCGTTCATGCGTGGACTAATTCGAGAGCGTATTTAAACGACCTTATTTTTGAGGTGTATTTATACCCTCTATTGTCTCCAGACTTCCTTTCGCACGGTGTGCACTTCATTTATGCACACACACGTATGCCTGTATAGATGTGGATGGATATGAACATCTTCTAGTTTTTGTTTTTGTTGTTGTTGAACCCTTTCTGTATGCCAAGGATTACATTCATGCACTTTTTGTTTAACAGTCAGAACTGTTTTGAAGGGAAAGGCACAAAACATACAATTTTAAATATTGTATGTGCCCCCCCCCTCCTCCCATAACCATAACCCCTCCACCAAGGCAGGCCTGGAGGGCAGCGATGCCAGGGCACCCTGGCGTGCCTTGAAGTGAGGCTAGGTGTGTGTGTGTGTGTGTGTGTGGGGGGGGGGAGGGGGGGGGGAGTTACATTGGTTACAGCAGCACTAGTAAACCAGTGAACATTCATTTGAAGAGGTTCCTGTTTTAAAATATATTAAACACAATTTATGAAATGCCATGATCGATCCAGCGTCCCGCCTCATCTTATTGAATATATTGGACCAATAATCCAAACTCCTGTCAAAACGTCTACAACCTTGTACCCAGGGGACGTTTGCCTGGCCGAGGCCTTGTGTCTAACACCAGACCTACTTGTGGTTCTTCTCCCGCTGGGTAAGCCACTTGTGGTAGTAGGAGCTCTTGATCCGGAGGCAGTAGAAGGCGGTGAGCACCCCAGGCAGCAGCACCAGGAAGGCAAACAGCAGGCCGGCCACCAGCCCCACCTCACCTGTGGGGACGGACGGACGGACGGGCAGGGGGGGGGGGGGGGACAGACGGACCGAGGTCAGCTGTGAGGGGCTCAGGGTAACGGAGGGTATTTGATCCATGAGCCTAGGGATCCTGGGTATATTCACGTAGTAGATATATTTACACATGCACACTTTTTGTAAAAATTGAATATATGCAAGTCAAAAATAACACAAAAAGTATGGCATGTCCTAAAAAATACATGTCAATTTGTGCAGGTATTTTGTTTCTTCGTCAGTTTGTCACTTTTTACTGACAATTGTAGGCAATTGTCATGGCGATACGGTTCAATTCGATAAAGAAATCGACCCAAAGGATCTCTTGAAGTAAACACCAAGGATCGGTGTGGAAGATGTGAGCGAGCGAGTGAGTGAGTTATGTGTGTATGTGCGTGCGTGCGTGGCTACGTGTGTGAATGTATGGGTATGTGTAAGAGTGCATGCGTGTGTGCTCGAGTGTGTGTGTGTGTGTGCGTGGACGTACTGTCGTACTGCACGGGCCCACTGTCCACGCTGCCCCCCAGTCCTGACTTGTCACAGAAGGGCGGAGCCCAGCCACGGTTACAGTGGCAGTTCCCATTGCTGTTGCACACCTGCAGAGAGACACACACACACACACACACACACACACACACACACACACACACACACACACACACACACACACACACACACACACACACACACACACACACACACACACACACACATGCGAAATAGCACATGTAGATCATGCTTGTAACATAAACATAGCATAATACCCTTTCAAAGGACAAAAATGGGACATATTACATATTGCACAATGCATTCAACAGTTTATTCGTAATGTTTGGACTACGACAACACAAACCCAGCACCTCGCTCACACCTCAAGAGCCCGCCCACCCTACCTCTCCGTAACCACGGTAACCACCAAGGCTTTGACCTGGTAAACGACAAACCCGCCTTTGAAGGCTTCGTGTCCTTTATGAGCTGTCATGCACGCAAACAAAAGGTCTGAGCGTCGTTAGTCTCGTCACCATTCGTTGTTAGTCTCGACACCATTACTGCAGACCGCACCTGGGAGCCAGGCTACAACCACGGCCTCCAACGCAAGGGGGTTTACGGACCCATTACGTCCATGCGGACCTTTCTTTCGTCCACCGCCAGGGCCTGACGTGGGCCTCCAAATTTTTTTTGCATTGCGTCGAGGGCAGCAAGGGCTGTGATTGGTCGGCTCACTAAAACCCCATACAGAACCAAAACAGGTTCACCACTGCGTCGAAGCGTCTGCGAGGAACCATAATCAGCCCTTCACGACGCTTTGTTGCTTGGTCGCTTGGTTGCTGTGTTTCCGTTGTGCACGGCGACAACAGTCTTCCATCCACAACCGTTTGACAGGTGTGAACACAGGCCGGCGATTAAGAACCCCTTCAAGTGTCCCCCCGTGAAAATGCTTACCCCCTGCGAAATGTCTGCGAAATGTCTACATGAGCTGGGACCAACCCCCCCAATCTACCTAAGCGACAATTTCCAACAATCAGGTTTGTGTTACAGGAACGTAACAAAACGCACGTTACCCTTAACCGAAGCACAGTTTTTTGGCGTGTTTGAAGCTTGCCATTTCATTTCCGCGGTGATTGGCCGGTGACAGCTTAATGACTTCTCTCTATGGGTAAACAAGCTGCAAATGTTTCCCCTATCTTAGGTGAAATCCACGGCGGAAACGTAATTAATATCTCCAGATGTCTGGACCCGATATCTCCCTCCCACAGAGGGGTAACAAAATAGGCGAGTTCTTTGGCAATAGGAAGCCAATTAAATGAACTTCCAAAAAGTAATGTTTTTATGCTTATTCCATTCTCCCCAAATTGATTTTGGCCAGAATTCCAAAAATATATAAGCTCCCACTAAAACTACGCTTCCCTTATCTTGATATAAAAGATATATTCGTGCAGCTCGACCAACCAACAAGGGAACTATTTCCTTCCACTCTTAATCTCACTCTGCACTTCCACTGAAGTCTCTCTGGATTCAAAACACAACGCACACAAACCGTCCATCTGCCGAGGGGTTTGCGTTTTACGTTTTATTGGTTATCACAAGCCTGGTGAGACCGTCCAAGATAATCAGGTTTGCGTTTCGCAATGAATATCAGTCAGGCCTTGGCCGGCCAGCGATGGATCTCCACACATGGGCGCGGCCTTACGGTGTTCAGGAAAGTCCTGCAGATCCAATTAAAGAACTAAGTGACCCTCTGGCTCCCTTCCCTCTGGCCGGCTCCGCTCGGAAGTAAAGCGAAAACATATTATCCTCCAAGAAATGCTGTCAGTGTGCAGATTCTCCTGTTAATCTTTTAACATCATTATTCGTTCTATTTCAGATAAAACAGTTTTGATTTCTCTGTAGATTGCACCAATTTCGTCGTTTTATTTTTTTACTCCACGCCTCCTCATGAACCGCGACTCTTTCCCCTCAGAGCTGATTGGTCCAATCGTTTTCACGTTTTATCGGGAGGCTTTTAACGGACGCGAGTCCCGACCCATCCACAGAGAGCGACAGAACGTGAACCTGCGTGACCAAAACGTTCTCACGTTCTCACTGACGTGTTAACGCAACGGCAGAAAAACTAAAATCAGCAGCGGAGACAGTGCTGAGTTCACGTCAACCTTTGCTCGCTAGCGGTAAACATCGGAACGTATTTACCTTCGTGCCACGGGCGGCCGCTGTTTACGGGGACACGACGACCGGATCAGTCATACCTCTAAAGTTAATACATCTGGAACGTTCCAGTGTTTATCCCGTCACAGGCCGCTTGCTCCCATCCCCGGTACGTCGATAGCTGTCATATAACGGAGATGGGGGAGGGGGGGCTGGGGGAGTGTAGGGGTGTGTGTAGGGGGGAGCGTGTGCCGTCGGTAGGCTGACCTTAAGGGCTGGCTTTAAAGACATGTGGGGTGTGAAATTACAGTGAACAGCAGGGCGGGCATTGAGCGCTAAGGGTCACAAACAATAAAAATAAGTTGTGGTTCAAGGCTGGGCTGCCTGTAATTGAATGAGAGAGAGAGGGGGCTGTGTGTGTGTGTGTGTGTGTGTGTGTGTGTGTGTGTGTGTGTGTGTGTGTGTGTGTGTGTGTGTGTGTTTGTGTGTGTGTGTGTTGATTTATTTATTTTATTATTTTTTTTATTCATAAACTAGAATCATTCAAGGCTTATTTCGACAAGAAAACATTTGCGCACCTCCGGGCAAAATAAGGATTTTCTTCTGACCATAGCTTATTAACCGTTAAAAACGTGTATCATATATATTTTTCTAAGCATAAGCCACACAAATGCATGCCATCGGCATGTCAAAACCCCTGATTCTCTTTATTGGGTTTGTATTGAGGACGTACAAAGTCATCTATACAAACGCAATCTCAAGGTATTTCACCATCCGACAATACACCAATGATGAGGCCATGATAGGCCATGGACTATCATTGAAGATAGTCCATGGCCTATCACCTAGTCCATGGCCTAAAGAATAAATGTGTAAAGACATTAAAGAAGGACGATACAAAAAGTACCTACACAGTGTTCATGCACAAAGATTATTTCTGCGTAAAGCCATGGAGACACGGTACGTATATGAAAGTGACTTTAGCGACGGTCGCCCTGGTTCCACACTACTGACTGTACCTCACATAGCGCGCACTCCACACACAGTTTCAACTTGTTGAAACGAGATTAAATCAACTGGATAAGGACCGAGACAAGCGAGCATGACGTACGAAAACGTCTTCAAACCCGCCCTCGGACCGCTGGATCTGGACGGATCGCTGTCTGCTCTTGCACGGAAACAGATGTTTAAACTCCCTTAAACACTACCCCTTCCAAGACTGCGTTATGAGCCCATAAACTCCGGACTACTCAAGTCCTGTCGCCGCTCGGGGCCGGGGGAAAGACTGATAAACAGTTCATCACTCCTTTGTTCTAAAAAATACTTCATTTAACTTATGAGAAAGAAACTTTTTACAAGTGGCCTTGCGAGAAAGAGCCTCTCCTTTAACTCAAGGACACAGAGTGAGGGAATAACAAGCAGCCAGCTGTATCTGGCAGCAGGACCGATGGTGTGAGTGTGTGTGTGTGCGTGCGTGTGTGTGTGTGTGTGCGTGTGTGTGTGTGTGTTCCCTACCCCGTGGTCGTGACAGCGTGCGATGCACGTCTCCAGCTCGCTAAACGAAGCGTTCTGGCATCTGCGGTCCCTGCACACCTGTGGGGTGACACGAGCAACAACACATGACGCAGGACGCACTCTACTGCACACGCACACACACACGCACACACACACGCACACACACAGCCCATACGACTTTATTTTTAAAGGGGTGTTGTGAGTGCAGGCACCCTTGTGATGGAGCATGACAAACCACTATACTAAGTGTGTGTGTATTAGATTGTGTGTGTGCGTGTGTGTGCATATGAGTTTGTGTGTGAGTGTATGTACTTGTGTGCCTATGTGTGTGCGTGTATGTTTGCATGCATGTGTGTGTGTGTGTGTGTGTATGTGCGTGTGCATGCGTGTGTGTATGAGTGCGTGTCTGATATATGCGTTTGTCTGTGTGTTTGTAATAATAATAATAATAATGGATTGAATTCATATAGCGCTTTTCTAGACACTCAAAGACGCTTTACAGTGAAGGGACCTCACTCACCACCACCAGTGAGTTTGTGTGTGTATATGCGTGTTTGTATATGTATTCCAGTGTGTGTGTGTATGCACGTTTGCATGCGTGTCTATGTATGAGTGCGTGTGCTTCTACTGTATATATTTATATACATATATATATAGATGTGTGAGTGTGTGCCTATAAATGTACGCGAGCCTGTATCCACTGTATTTGTGTGTCTCTGGGTGGGTCACCTTGCCCTCCCCACACTTGGTGCCGGTCATGACCAGGCCGGGGTCGGGCAGGTCACCCTGGCCGTCCTGGGTGCTGTACACGTAGGTGCCCCGGCACTTCTCCTCGCGGCCGCCCGTGCGGATGGTGGTGTCGATGGACACGGCGTTGGTGCCCTTGGGCTTCTTGGCCGCGCTGTGACACTGGATCTTACCGCACTTGGCGTCGCTGGCGTGGGCAAACAAGGGGGGGGGGGCGGGGGGGTTAGAGAAAAATCAATCAATGAAATCTGACGAACTTGGGTTGGCTTAGCTTCGGGAGGTAGAGGCGGGGTGGGAACCGGAAGGTTGCTGGTTCGATCCTCGGCTCCTCCTAGCTGAGCGTCAAGGTGTCCCTGAGCGAGGCACCTCACCCTGACTGACAGGCTGGCTGTGGCCTTGCGTGGTTGACGTCAGTGTGTGTACAAACAGTTGTAAGTCGCTTAGGATTAAAGTGTCTGCTAAATGGTAATGTACTGTATCAACGTCGTCCCGCTTTGGGTGAGTGATATTTGTTTTCTTGTGTTATCGCACATTCGTATGGATATTCATTGATATATTTGTATTATTATAATTTTTCGTCATACCGTATGGATACATGGCGTCGTTGAGAAACTGTGCATAAATAAAGGATGATGAGGAGGATCTGTGTTTTTCGACCCCCTCATATTCCTCACATGATTGCCAAATTGTGTGAAGATGTGCAAAATCATGCAATATCTGCATATCCCTTAATGACCAGTTCAGCACATCAGCGTTTAAATGTAAAAAAATAAATGAACCATTCACGGTTTCATGCTTGATTACTGCTTGGGTGCGTCGTCAATGACAACCTATCAGGTGATTACCTCCAAACACGCATTAATTGGCCCAGAGCCCACCGATGGCAAAAGACATTAAAACCCTTCTCTTTCAGTAGACCACGTCAGTTTAGCACCCCGCTTCGAGTTGAGTTTAGTTTAGACGGAGCCCAACACAATCACAATCGCCTTCGTGAAATAGTTTAGAAAGTAAACGAAATGAGAAAGGAGAAGGAAGTGTGCAGGGGGACCTTCAGGATAACTACAACAGCCATTTCACAGATGCATGCAAATTGCACATTTTCATATTCTCTAATCAACCGCCCACACCAGCGCGTCCGGGCAGACATCCGGCTAATGACTCCTGGGAGACTCTCTCAAACACGCCTCAGGTGCGGTCGCACGTGCACTCCCGCCTTGTGCCGCACTCACACAGACGCGCACACGCGCAAGAACGCAGACGTAGCAAGCCATTATCGTCTGCCTTAATCTGGAGGCTCATTTGCATGGCTAAACTGCTAATTTGGCTCTATTAATTAGCTGTGGCACTGGGCCATGGAAATTGTCTCTAAGTGAGCTGAGCGTGTGCAGTCTGTGTGCGCGCGCGTGTGTGTGTGTCTGTGTGCGAGTGTGTGTGCGTGCATGGGTATGCAGGCTATTCTCTGTGTGTGTGTTTGTGCATGTGTGTGTGTTTGTGTGTGTGTGTGCACTATGTATGTGTATGTATATGTCTATATGTGTTTGTGTGTGTGTGTGTACGTGTACGTCCATGCACGGGTTGTATGTGTGTGTGCACTGTGAGTGTTCATGCATGGTGTGTGTGTGTGTGTGTGCGTGCACTATGTCCATGTACGATGTATGGGTGTGTGTGTGTGTGCGTGTGTGTGCATGCATGCACTATGTCCATGCACGATGTGTGCGTGTGCGAGAGAGCGTGTGAGAAACAGGAAACCAAACGCTGAGTAGTATGCAGCAGTTTCTACTTCGCCGCCTCGCTGAAAACATTAATTTGTTAATTAGTGTTTCTACGTCCATTTCATTATGGATCAGAATATGGATCAGGTGTCACAGAGGGTACACCTGCAGAACAACCCCTGTACGTAATGCAAGGCGCGTCCTCCTGTCCTTTAGTTTGTCTCTTTTAACTCTCCCATTTTTTACCTCTAAATAATGAATGAACATTTGCTGTGGCAACTTCTTAGGGTTCACTAACTTTGTGCGGTACATATATGGTGTAAATACTGTCCTCACATCGCCTCAACCTTGAAACTACCTCTATATCTCTGTGAGTACGTTTTTTCTAGAAGATTATAAAGACCACAGCCACTCTCCGTCTATCTCTCTACAAAGTCTTACTCTCAGAAAAAATATTCGGTACTCCCAACGCAGACACAGTGGACTTTTTATTTGGCTCGTACAAAGTCAGCTGCTTGTTTTGCTTTCTCTTGTTGCCATGGTGCTTGGGCACAGCCCAATGTCGACCCTGCCTGGCACCAGAGACCGTTGCCCGTGCAAACAGGGACAAGGTTTTACTTGGCGGAAAGGTTTAAACATTTGGTTAGTTTATATTTGAACCGCTAAAGGTACGTATTTGAATGTTTTCGTTTAGTTTTTTATTCTTTTTATGGAGCGGTGGTTAACCAACGGGATGTACGGAGCACACAACATGTTTGACATTGGCACAGCTGAGTCAAATCCCTTCTTTATCTTTTTTGCAACAAACAGTATTCCATATACTTTTATTCCTTTTATTTGGTAGAGTATAAATGGCACGGTATAAGAAAAAAAAGAAAGAATCTAAAATGTGATATTTTCCACCCAGTCTGCATGGGTAGTACAGATACATGTTCAACTTATCCGAGGCCATGTTAACTAAATAACAAAAGTTTCTTCAACTCTTATTTTGTTTGGCTCTCTCTATCGCCACGCATTCTGCCTCTTGGCTGAAATCTATTGAGATTTACACAAAGCTGTTCGCAGCTCTATAAGCTGGGAACTAAAATTGACCTTTCTGTGAAGAATTGGTGTTGCAATAATGGTACTGCTTCCAGACTGTTCCTGTCATCGCTCAGTAGGTTGCCATGAACACAGTGGGAGCATGTCAGTCCGCTGAGAGTAAGATAGCAGCCATTTTAATATCATCACTCAATTCAAATCAATCAATTGATCAAAATGGGGCATAAAATGAATATATCTACTTGTGCGACACAAGTCCTAAGAATGTGTGTGTGTGTGGGGTTGTGTGTGTGTGTGTATGTGTGTGTGTGTGTGTGTGTGTGTGTGTGTGTGTGTGTGTGTGTGTGTGTGTGTGTGTGTGTGTGTGTGTGTGTGTGTGTGTGTGTGTGTGTGTGTGTGTCTCAAATAAAAGATGTCCAATATGAAGTCAACCTCAAAAGGGATGGTACTAAACAAACAGCCGCTATAGCAATTCCTGTTTCTCATTGGCTCATAGGAGGAAGTGGTGTCGTTTGAAAGATCCCCTGTTCCCCAAAAGGTTCCGCCTATCCCAGCTGTCGGACTCTCCTGAACCTCTCGTATTGTGTGAACATTGGTTTGCTTGCTTGTACAGCTTTATCGGCCCATCTCCCCCTGGGGAGAGATCCTTCTACTGTGTTCCTTCTCTAGGTCTTCTCCCCTCTGGGTTCAGGGAGTTTCCCTTATTCTTCAGGGGGGTTCAGGTTCAGGGCGTAGGGTTGTGTGCGGTAAAACGTTACCTCATGGAGACCTTTGAGACTACAACTCTGATAAAAGATGATAAAAATCCACTTGCCTTTTCCGGTTAAAAAGCATGTGATGCATTTGAACGATCGTATCTTGTGTGTGTGTGTGTGTGTGTGTGTGTGTGTGTGTGTGTGTCTTTGATAGTAGTATTCAATGGTAGTATTCCACGCACTGTGTACCAACTCCAACTCACCTCTTCGCACACTTCATGTAGTTCCCCACTCCGTCTTTCCCGCAGTTCCCGAAGGCGTTCCCGGCCGCGTTGACGTCCTCGAAGCAGGCGTCATGAGCCGGCCTCGCATCTGCAACCCCGGGGTACAGAGTCAGGAGTGAACGCTTAATAGGTTCCTCGCTACGGTAGAATGGCGGCATGTCGCTCAGGAGGTAGAGCGGGTCGGCTGGTAACCGCAAGGTTGCTAGTTTGCTCCCCGGCTCCTCCTAGCTGAGGGTCGAGGTGTCCCTGAGCGAGGCACCTCACCCTACCTGCTCCCGACGAGCTGGCTGTCGCCCTGCATGGCCGACGTCGCCGTCGGTGTGTGAGTGTGTGCATTAATGGTTGAATGTTAGGCAATAGTGTAAGGTGCTTTGGGTGGCCTATGGTTACAAAAAAATCGCTATTTAAACGCAGTACATTTACCATTTACTAGATGCACCCGAGTACGTATTGCTTAATCCCCTGGGGGTGCGCCGATAGAGCCGTCCTCGTACGGTGAAGGGATAACCTGTGTCTACGTTGAGGACAGGGGGACGGATTCAAGGAGCTAAGGACTGGTTTTATCGGGGAGTTTTGCAGGACGGACGATTTCGCAGCAAGTGGAAGATAAACAATTGCAAGATCAGCACGGACTCTGGAGGACGAACGGGACGAACGCCGCGCACGCAGAAAGAAAACTGTCTTCACAGCGAACGGGAAAAAGACAGAGAATATGGGTGCATTTTCTTTGAATATATGTATTGTCCTCTCTGAGCCGTGAGTCGTGCTTTTCACTTTGGGCTGAAGGGCTTGTGAGAGTGGTTTGGAAGAACCATTGATGTACAAGGTCAACAGAACATAAAGACCATCGTCAGACAGGGGGCTTCACGTTGGAATGACTGCTTACTTGTGATCCCAAATGAATGTAACATGGAAAAAATGGTGTATCTCAATTCAGCTTGCTTTTTGTAGAGTTACCCTTAGAGGCAGAAAAAAAAACGTTTTTTATAAGCTGCTGGTTTTTAAAAAAACATGGACATGTGGGCTATTTTTTGCATTTTCTTGTTTGTTTTTTCAAGCTTGGAATTGACTGCAGGGTCGATTTAAAGTAACGGGTTACCCTAGTACAGAAAACCCAAAAAAGGCACATCTCTATCCTCCACAGAGCCAGTCAGGGCTAACAATTGCAGCCTGCGATGGGGGTTCAACCCGGGACTCGTCCTGCTCTGCCAACCCTCCACCTGAGCCCTGCCCTCAGCCGCTCAGACTCATTAGCTCCATCTCTGGGTGGCGACTAATTAGCGAATCGAGATCATTGGCTCCAACCCTCACGGGAGGGCGGGCTATCACTCCCGCACTTTAGAAACCTGTAATCCCCAGCCCCTCTGGTGCTCTGCGAGGAACTCTTTGGTGCTTTGCGGCCGCTGTAAGACGGGGGATATATTTTCAGAGTAACAATTTTTTTCCCCGTCTGCGGTTGAGGCATTGGATTCTGAAGACGCTCCAGAGGCGAGGCGTTCATCGCCTTTCTGAACACCGACCACAACAACACACGGGTCAGTGGTGTGCCTTGTAATATATATATATTCCTATAGATATATATATGCAAACGTGTTTGTGCGTGTGAGTGCATGTGCGCCGCTGTGTGTGCACGTGTGCATATTTGTGAGCGCATGAGTGTGTGTGCATGCGTGTCCGTACACTTGGATATTTGTGTTTGTGTGTGCTCTTGTGTGTGTGTGTGTGTGTGTGTGTGTGTGTGTGTGTGTGTGTGTGTGTGTGTGCGTGCACATGTGCCTGTGTGTGTATGCGCATGCGCATGTGTTCACGTGTGTTTTTGTGTGGGCGTGCGTGCGTACACGTGTGCGCGCGTGTGTGTGTGTGTGTGTGTGTGTGTGTGTGTGTGTGTGTGTGTGTGCGTGTGTGCGTGTGTGTGTGTGTGTGTGCGTGTGTGTGTGTGTGTGTGTGTGTGTGGCAGCGTACCGTAGCCCCAGAGCTGCAGGCACTGCTGCTGGTGCGTGAGGCACATGCCGTTGTAGCAGTAGGCCGCGCGCTGCTGGCAGGACGAGCCGTCCAGCAGGTACACGTTGGCCGGGCAGTAGGGCGACCCCCCCGTGCAGTACTCGGGCAGGTCACATGACCCCGCCGGCCCGCGGCACATGGTCCCCGCCTGCTTCAACTGGAGGGAAGAGGGAATGACGTCAGCGCCGGGCGACTCTACCCAGTATGTGGCTCCGCCGTTAGGGCGTTTTTTGGGAACGCTTTCCTTGTTTTACATTAAAAATGAAAAGAATAAATGAATATCTAGAAAGGGTTTGCACGTAGCTGCAAAGGCCCATCTCTCTGATGTTCTCTTCGTGTTTATTTTATGTTTTCTATATGTGCTACTACTATGTCTCACCAGCCATCAAACACAACCTTTTGCTTTTCATCGTTGGCTACGGATTATTATATAATTTGTTTTTCACGGTGGAAAATGCGCACTTTGTTAATGTCAAACAGCCGTGGTTTGGCTGCAAACCTCCACCAAGCCCGCTGATATTTAATGTTTTTTTCTCCTCAGTCTATTTCTCACCCTGGAATGTGCTAACTCAATAAATAATCTGCAAATGACCACATTTGGCTAAAAATAAAGAAAGCGTTTCCTCACCTCTCTCGTCCAAAGTCAAAGTGTGAATTTATTTGTGTTTTATATAAAGAACGTGGTGGAGGAGAACCGAAGGAGGGAAGGGCGCTTGGGAGGGGCTGGTGTTTATCTGGGATGACAGCGTGCCAAAAGGGGGCCTTTGCTGTACATAAGGAAATCTAAAAACGAAATTGACAGTGAAAGCGCCCGCCTTCGCTGCTGTAAGAGTGCCATACCCGGCGTGTGCACGCGTGTGTGTGTGTGTGTGTGTGTGCGCGTGTGTGTGTGTGTCCCGTCTTACTTTGCAGCTCTCGCAGCAGACCCCGTGGGCACACTGAGCCCCCTCCTTCAGCGTGCAGTTGTTTGCGTTGCAGCAGTCGTTGGTGCATTCCTGCGAAAGAAACACACAGACACACACACACACACACACACACACACAGACACACACACACACAGAGTGAGCGATAAATCACCTGCGGGTGATCACAAACAAACGGATGAAAGCATGAGCGGCTGGGCTTTGACCCTCGACTCAGTCTCAGCAGCGGTGTGTCACCGATCCTCTTCGTGTCTCGCTAACAACAAGGCTTTAACCTCTTGTCGCTTCGTTATGTCCGGCAGTGGTGCTCGACCTTCGACCCTCGAACAGCTCGTACACAACCGACAAAAAGTCTATCAATGCATCACACACACAGCGGCGAGGCAAAGAGTGCCCACGTCCCCTTCATGAGTACTGCGAGAAGGCCCCCGCAGGTGGGATGATACTCTGCACGGAGCATGAGGGTCAATGATGGCCTACAGCGGAAAAACCTTCTCCCCACGGAGCGACGATGAATCTACTCAAAATTATGATAACGATGATGACAATGATTATTCGCTGCATTTAGACAGCGCTTTGGCAGGCACCCAGCGAGAACTTCCAATTAGAGGCCTGATTAAGGCGAGCCGTGTCGGTACAAAACCAGGTCAGGCCCCCGGCCGGGACACCTGCTCTCTCGGATATCAACGCCGAAAGACAGCGCCCTTTGACCTTTGAGCTGACCCAGAGCACCCTCCAGAGAGACCAGCGGTGTGCTTGGAAGCTGGTCTGGTTTTCTCCCCAAACAGACGGCATGTGAACAATGATTCATCGTTTGTCGTATAGCTACTCTGCAACCTGACTGGAAAGGGGCGACTTGTTCTGTTGCATTCATGATAAGTCATGATAAGTCGTTTATGAGGCTTTTCTTGCACAGTGGGGTACGGCTACAGCACAGAAACGGTAAGGACGGGGTGCCCTGCTTAAGGATTGTCATCCGGAATGTTTGACCAGGGGTGAAACGCGCTGAGACGTTTTTAACAACCTCAACATACAAATGAAACGTGGGACGCATGACCTGGAGAATAATAATAATAGTACAATGAAACGAAAAGAGCGAGCAGGAATTGGACACGGCTCGTCCAGCACTACAACGAACACACGCGCGAGCGTCGCCTCCTGTTTATCTGATTGTTTCCTGACGTCCTACTTGTACATATTTTCACCAACCGACCAAAAGCCAACCGGGGCGCTCTTCATCTTTCCCTTTTTTTTTTTTTTTTTTTTCCTCTCCCTTTTCCTCCCTCTCCCGGCTCTACTGTCTCACACGGATGAAGATGACATCTGCTGTTGCCATGACGCCCTCCACACAGCGCCGCACCGATCTCCCTCCTCCCCCTCCTCCCTAACGGACGTGGGAGTTGAAAGTTGAAAGAAAGAATAAATAATTACACCGCCGAGCCGGGCGGCGTTGGAGGGACTACGGATCCGACTGGAACGAGCGGGAGAGAGAGAGCGCCAGCAGTAACACTCACAACCCGACGTGCTGGGAGAGGCGTGTAGCGCCCGGCGGCTAGGTCACCCCGCCGCCGTGATAAAACCAGGTTTTCATTGTGGTGTGGTGACCACTTACACCCAGGAGGCCTTTGGCTGGCGTTTGTTGGGAGAACTACGGCCCGGGGGGGGGGGGGGGGGGGGGGGGTTTCGGCGTTTCGGAGGAGGTGTAAATAAACATGGATGGGGCGGGGACGCTTCTAGGAAGAGTCTCGGAGCGGGGGGGGGGCTGTCCGTTGGGGGAGATCATTAATAACAAACCTCCTGTCTCATTAGCAGTGAGAGCTGGGAGATAGTGAGTTTCTGTCTCGCTGCCTTTCTTGTGCTCTCTCTCCCCTCCCAATCTCTCGCTCTTTTGCACTCTCTCTTGCTCTCTCTCTCTCTCCTTCTCTCTCTTCCTCCCCATCACTCTTTCTCTCTCTCCCTCTCCCTCTTCCTCCCCATCACTCTCTCTCTCTCTCTCTCTCTCGCTCCCTTCCAATTTTCTCTTTGTTGCTCTATCCTTTCCTCTCTGTCGACCTTCCCGTCTCGCTTTCAACTCCCTTCTTTCTTCTCTTTCTATCGATCTCTCTTTTATTCTCCCTCTCCATTCCCATCTCTCTCGCTTGATTTCGCTCTCTCCCTATCTCTCTTTCTTTCGCCCTCTCCCTTATCATCTCGCTCTTTATCGCTCTCCCTTCCCCATCTCTCACTCTTTATCCCTCCCCATTCCCTTCTCTTGCTCTTTATCTCTCTCTCCCTTTGATTCTCTCTCTCCCCCATCTCTCTCGTCCCCTCTCTCTCCCTTCCCATCTCGTTTTGAGTGTCTCTCTCTCCCTCTCTACCGTCCCCTCTGTCTCTCTCTCACTCTACCTTCCACACTCTCTCTCTCTCTTTGTCTCTCTCCGGTCCCCTCTCTCTCTCACTCTACCTTCCACACTCTCTCTCTCTTTGTCTCTCTACCGTCCCCTCTGTCTCTCTCTCACTCTACCTTCCACACTCTCTCTCTCTCTTTGTCTCTCTACCGTCCCCTCTGTCTCTCTCTCACTCTACCTTCCACACTCTCTCTCTCTCTCCCTCTCTACCGTCCCCTCTGTCTCTCTCTCACTCTACCTTCCACACTCTCTCTCTCTTTGTCTCTCTACCGTCCCCTCTGTCTCTCTCTCACTCTACCTTCCACACTCTCTCTCTCTCTCCCTCTCTACCGTCCCCTCTGTCTCTCTCTCACTCTACCTTCCACACTCTCTCTCTCTTTGTCTCTCTACCGTCCCCTCTGTCTCTCTCTCACTCTACCTTCCACACTCTCTCTCTCTCTTTGTCTCTCTACCGTCCCCTCTCTCTCTCACTCTACCTTCCACACTCTCTCTCTCTCTTTGTCTCTCTACCGTCCCCTCTGTCTCTCTCTCACTCTACCTTCCACACTCTCTCTCTCTCTCCCTCTCTACCGTCCCCTCTGTCTCTCTCTCACTCTACCTTCCACACTCTCTCTCTCTCTTTGTCTCTCTCCGGTCCCCTCTCTCTCTCACTCTACCTTCCACACTCTCTCTCTCTCTTTGTCTCTCTCCGGTCCCCTCTGTCTCTCTCTCACTCTACCTTCCACACTCTCTCTCTCTCTTTGTCTCTCTCCGGTCCCCTCTCTCTCTCACTCTACCTTCCACACTCTCTCTCTCTTTGTCTCTCTCCGGTCCCCTCTCTCTCTCACTCTACCTTCCACACTCTCTCTCTCTTTGTCTCTCTACCGTCCCCTCTGTCTCTCTCTCACTCTACCTTCCACACTCTCTCTCTCTTTGTCTCTCTCCGGTCCCCTCTCTCTCTCACTCTACCTTCCACTCTCTCTCTCTCTTTGTCTCTCTCCGGTCCCCTCTGTCTCTCTCTCACTCTACCTTCCACACTCTCTCTCTCTCTTTGTCTCTCTACCGTCCCCTCTGTCTCTCTCTCACTCTACCTTCCACACTCTCTCTCTCTTTGTCTCTCTCCGGTCCCCTCTGTCTCTCTCTCACTCTACCTTCCACACTCTCTCTCTCTCTTTGTCTCTCTACCGTCCCCTCTGTCTCTCTCTCACTCTACCTTCCACACTCTCTCTCTCTTTGTCTCTCTCCGGTCCCCTCTGTCTCTCTCTCACTCTACCTTCCACTCTCTCTCTCTCTTTGTCTCTCTCCGGTCCCCTCTGTCTCTCTCTCACTCTACCTTCCACACTCTCTCTCTCTTTGTCTCTCTCCGGTCCCCTCTCTCTCTCACTCTACCTTCCACACTCTCTCTCTCTCTTTGTCTCTCTCCGGTCCCCTCTCTCTCTCACTCTACCTTCCACTCTCTCTCTCTCTTTGTCTCTCTACCGTCCCCTCTGTCTCTCTCTCACTCTACCTTCCACTCTCTCTCTCTCTCTGTCTCTCTACCGTCCCCTCTGTCTCTCTCTCACTCTACCTTCCACTCTCTCTCTCTCTTTGTCTCTCTACCGTCCCCTCTGTCTCTCTCTCACTCTACCTTCCACTCTCTCTCTCTCTGTCTCTCTACCGTCCCCTCTGTCTCTCTCTCACTCTACCTTCCACCCTCTCTCTCTCTTTGTCTCTCTACCGTCCCCTCTCTCTCTCACATTGTCTCAGTGAGTGATGTCAGCTGGGGTGTGAATGGGAGCCGCGTCACAAGCGTCTTGACACGACTCCAACCTGCCCTCCATCTGGTCCAATCAGATGGGCCCTTCGCTCGGATAACTTTTAGGGGACCACTGACAACGTCACGTCTCAAAAAAAAGCCAAAAAACACCACAGGAGGAAAATGTCCATCCCTTCTTGTCAGAGGCCTTTCCAACACGGTTACATGCGTCTCATGGCTGACACATGGTCTGACACATGTCACTCACCACTCGTGTGGTGTGTGACATGTGTCAGCCATGTGTCAGCCATGAGGCGCATGTCACCGTGGTGTTTACGTTATTTCAGTATTAACGGCCCGTTTAAGGTTTTAATTGGCGGTTGGTGTTTTGGTGTCAAGCGCTCACTTCACCACGAGAAAAATCGAAAGCAATTCTTTGCTATCGAGGTATTTGATAATTTAATCTCATTATTTTGAATATACTGTATATATTCATATATAATATGAACCTGTTTTACATTAATACATTGGGTATTGATAAAATGATCAAAGTGCTACAAATATATATTTTATTATATTATATCCATTATATTACTCTTTCCGCACGACGAAACACTCCATAACAATCGCGTGATCAATTGATATTTAACCATCGATCCTAACCACACAGCCTCCCGCGAGGCGCGCTCTTAATCCGCCTTCGCTCACGTGCACACCCCCTCACCGTGGTGGATCACCCCCCCTACCCTCCTTACCTCCAGCTCGCCGCAATCGCACTCCTCCCCGTCCTCCACGAAACCGTTGCCGCACCTCTTTCCCCCGACCAGGTCCTTCATGTTGGGCATGTTGAAGAGGCACATGCCCCCTCCCTTCTGGAAGTATCCGTCCAGGTCCTTCTTGCTGCAGTGACTGAACACCTTGGGGAACGGGTGCCTGGGTAACACACGGGGCGAGAGGCGCGTCTGAGCACCAGGGCTGGGGACCAGCCTTTCCAGGAGGCCAGGGGATGTGAGCAAACATCAGCCTTCTAATCCAGGCTTAAGACTCCACCTTTACTCCCTGGCCTTCCCTGTGCCCTGATGTGGAAGGTCCAATGTGCTTTTTGTGTTATTTGTCTTTTTTAGTTATCCTCTGTACAGCACTTTGGTCAGTGATGCTGGGTGTGAATGCGCTTCATAATTGAATTTACTTTACTTTACAAACTGATTTGACTGATATATAAATACATATGAATATATGCCAAGGCGTTTTTGCAGCCTGCCAAACACAAAGTGCACCGCACTGCCATTGTTTGTTGGAGCCGATGGTTGAAAAAAAGGAACAGCAGCTTGCTGCGTCCTGTGTTTATTGTTGCTAGGCTACCACTGAATGCTCTCCTTAGCCTAAGTGTTATTTAATCATACTTTTAAACGTTTATCATTCATCCACACATCATAAGTATTCATATAGCTCCGGGTATGCAGTCACAGCCTGGACTAGTTTCACCACTTGTTGGTCGCAACAGGCACAGAAGGCCCGCCTCTCAATGCATCTGATTGGACACAAGGACATAAAAGCAGTGAGGTAAACACTTAACACTTGTTTTCAGGGAAAGCGCTCATTGATAACAGTTACAAAAAGCCTCCCAAGGCTGCTGAAACGCGTTCTGTCTGATCAGGTGGCCTTACGCAATCCTTTCGCATAACAATATTCTTAACTTGAGCCTTGGGGTGTATTTTTTTTTATTTCTCCAGCATTTGCAGGACCGGAATTGAAATCCAACTCTCCAAACCGATTTCTATGCTGTCAATAGCTGGGGCATTTCTGTTGCCTATTGTGTGACTTGGCCCTCCAGTGGATTCAGAACAAGATGAAATCATACATGCTTATGGAAAAAGATTGAAGGTTGACTGACGCTGATCTGTTTCTATGTGCCTCACAATAGAAGGCCATTACCCAATGAGAATGTCCTCTGACTGTTCAGGTGAGGCTCGGGTGGGGGAGACTTGTACTGTCGCAGCAGTACTTAAACACAGACTAGAGGTGAGTGAGACCATTAGAAATACACCACTCTAGCAGAGCAATGACTGGAGTGCAAGCCTTGCTTTTCCTTTCATGGGCTTCTGCCAAGTAGCGAATGCTGCCAACTGTAGCATCGGTAGCCTTAACGGATGCTTGAGCTGTCAGAAGAAACTTGGCTGTGAACGCGGCCACTGTGCTTTTGCTTTAGTCTTGATGCTGTCGCTAGATCCACTGCCATAGTCTTGATGCGGTTGATACATCCATTGCTTTAGTCTTGATGTTGTCGCTAGATCCACTGCTATTGTCTTGATGCTGTCAATAGATCCACTTCTATAGTCTTGATGCTGTTGATACATATATTTCTTCAGTCTTGATGCCGTCGCTGGATCCATTGCTTTAGTCTTGATGCTGACACCAGATCCACTGCTAAAGGCCGTTTCTCAATTCCAAGTACGCGAACTACGGACTCGTGGACTTCGAAGTTCGTACTTGGCAAGTCCGGACTTCAAGTACACACTTCCGAGGACGGGAGTACGCACCTGCAATTGGAACAGCAGCGGACTCGATGACGTCACCAGCTCAGCTCGTCTGTTAACTGTGCTACGGCCTCATGTAGGCATATAACTACTGAACAATATGAACAAATTATGTAAAACAAAACACCAGCCTCTTTAGTTTTAAAATAGTATGTTAGTATTTTGAATGAATATAAATGAAAAGTTACGCGTATTCACACGGCAAGCCAGCTGTACCCTACATATGATTGTATGAGATTGCCGTTTCTCAATTTTCCTATATAGCCTATTATTATATTATTGGAGAGTAGGCTATTGATATAAGAATTACGAACGAGCGAGAATAGAATAGAAACACACACACACACGCGCACACACACACACACACACACACACACACACACACACACACACACACACACACACACACGATCAGATGGATCCGACTGGGATTTGCGTTGCGATGGGTTTCCTCCATCAGCGACTTATACAATATAAACAAATTATATAAAACAAAACCCCTCTTTCATTTTAAAATAATAGTATGTAAATATGTTGAATAGGCCTCCCTCTTTGTTATACTTTTAAAATGTTCCCATATAGCCTATTTTATAGCTTACACACTGATATTTTAAAACAGAAATGCGAAATGTGAAATGCATCCTGGGATTTATAGCGGTTGCAAGTACACACGAGCCACCTCCGATGCAAGCTCGGTGAAACGGCGAGATCGAGCACGCATAAAGAACACTTCCGGGTTTTACAACAGTACTCGCTTGATGCGTACTTCGAATTGGAACAGTGCTCGGGCAACGACTGATGACGTTTCACGAGTCCACGAGCACACGAGCACGCACAAGTACGCGAATTGAGAAACGGCCATAGTCTTGATTATATCGCTAGATCCACTGCTTTAGTCTTGATGATATCTCTACATCCATGGCTTTAGTCTTGATGCGGTCTCTAGATCCACTGCTTTAGTCTTGATGATATCTCTACATCCATGGCTTTAGTCTTGATGCGGTCTCTAGATCCACTGCTTTAGTCTTGATGCTGTCACCAGATCCACTGCTTTAGTCTTGATGCCGTCTCTAGATCCACTGCTTTAGTCTTGATGCTGTCACCAGATCCACTGCATTAGTCTTGATGCTGTCACCAGATCCACTGCTTTAGTCTTGATGCCGTCTCTAGATCCACTGCTTTAGTTTTGATGCTGTCACCAGATCCACTGCTTTAGTCTTGATGCCGTCTCTAGATCCACTGCATTAGTCTTGATGCTGTCACCAGATCCACTGCTTTGGTCTTGATGGGTCTAAATACTGAACAAACTTTTTTGGGGGAGTTTCCCGCCTAAATGGGCATCAATGGCGTCACGACCACAGCCGGTAGCCCCAAGTCTTTTTCCTCTATCTCCTAATGTCTACGGTCGTCTTTCATAAGCAGCGGCCCTGCGGCCCAACCCTCCCCCCCGCTGAGACTCACCCCGTGGCGGCGGCCATCACGCAGCCGCCCTGCTCGGCCGTGGCCTCCACGCAGCAGCCCTCGTTGTCGTGGCTCATGCCGAAGTTGTGGCCGATCTCGTGGGCCATGGTGGCAGCCGCGCCGATGGGCAGGTCCGAGTGGTCCTGTGGCACCAACAGATTCTGACTTTACTCTGACATTTCATTTATAATGATGATTATTAGGATCAATAATCACAATGATACAATTAGAGTCGTCATCCTCAATCATCGATCGTACATCCGGAGATGACCCTCTTGCGTACACACTTCACACAAAAATGCTGGACAAAACCGACAGACACAGAGAGTGATACCACGCGCACACATTCATTTACATTGACATTTACATTCATGTGCGACGCACGTTAACACATCACACACACATAGGCATTGCCCAACAATTTAAACACAGGACCTGTGCACGTGCAGCATTCATCCAGCACATAAGTGCAGTGACCGGTCCAGGAAATTGTTTTAATCTGTGCCAGGGAACGAAGCGTA
>NC_082398.1:6134134-6146634 GCF_031168955.1 Gadus macrocephalus | reverse complement strand
AGTGCCTGATCATTTAAGCTGTTATAGGTATTCCTATTTTTAATTCCCTAGTGTTATTTTATTTCTATTGGTGACAAAAAAAACAAATCACCCACAAAAAACACGAGTGGCAGTACTGGCAATTCAATAATAGACAATTCCAACAGATGTATCACATCTTAAATGCATTAAAAAAAGGGTATTTAGCAATCAATCTTCCTCTAACGCTTATCTGTCACAGGTTAGTCTGATGCTGCATTCATAAGTGATCCCATGCATATATGGAGAATAAACCAATGCTGGGGCTTAAGACGCGAACACGGCGATAAACAAACAGACAATTTGGTGGCTGTAACTATTTCTGCGTCGCTGCTCAGATTAAAGCTTGTTTTTCTGAGGCAGAGTGTTTATGTCCCGAGCCGAAACGTACAGAGGAGAGGATGAGATGACTATGAGCTGATTAGTTTAAAGAGAAGAGAAAAAGCAGCACAGTAAAAGTTGTAGCCATTAAAGGGACAACCATGTTGTCTGAGATTCTCTGTCGCTACAAAGAAAGAAAGCTACGAATATGCACAAAGGGCCAAACAAATTTAGATTCAACTATTGCACTCGGGTGCATTCCTCCAGGCAGTGCAATGTCATTACAGTGATTAGTTACTCTTTAACACTGTTGTCACCCCGAAGCTGACCTTAAGTTGACAACTTGACAAATACACAATTCCGCTTTAACCACACAAGCTAGGAAACAGTTGAATTAGCATCGGAACATGAGCCAACACAGGGTCATTCGTCAATAAGATGAATCGTTGAAGGCTTATTGATTTGGACAAAGTCCTGCATAGTGCACTCATTATTTTGATCAGGTTCATATGTAAGGATTAGTCCAAAGCTGCAAACTGCTGAGACAGTTGACTAACACCACTTCTTGCAGGTAATGAGGCGAAAAATGTATTCGAGAGCCCCTAGCAAACTTTGTTTGGCATTTATTTATTACTTTATTTATTTTATTATACTTTTGTCTATGTTTGTCTATTTTTATAATTTGTCCCATTATTTTATATCATTTAAGTTATTCTTTTATTCATTTAGCTTTGTATCTAAATTTAGAGCTGTCATTGTCCTTTCTATGCCAACGATTTTGAAAATGAATTCATTTTCAATACATTTATTTTAAAAATGATCAAATATAAACAGTTGTCTAACACCGATAAGCTAACACAGTTGAATAACAGCGTATGCCTACACAGACAAGCTAACCCAGTTGGGTTGTTATGGTATTCTAACCAGTGCGTGGTCAAGCTAACCCATTTGGTGGTTATGGTATTCTTACCAGTGCGTGGTCAGCTACGATATACAGCTCCATGTACTTGGTGGTTCCCCAACTTTCCCGCTTCACCTGGGAGCAAGAGGGGGGAAAAAAAAGTTGATTCTTATTATTCCTTAAAGACAGTTCGAATCTTTTATTCTGGTTCGGGGCGATGTGACGCAACTCTGTGTAAAACAGCCCACTAGTATCATAGGAGAGGAAAGGATGTGAATGAATCTTTGATGCGCTTGAAACCGGGATACCTTCACAAAAATAACATACTGTGCAAAGAACATTACAAAGTCGGAGTTCATGCAAAATACATGGCGTAACCCCTTTCTTGAACATTTCCCTTTCCCTATCACTCGATGCTCGTAAATATTGAGTGACAGAGACATTGAGTGAGAGAGACAAAGGTTCTATGGACACCTCGTGTAGGCCTACAAGACGTTTGAATGGATTCTTTCATCGTGGGATTATTCGGCTCACCGAACCACAGGCAGTGATGTAGCAATGACGGTATTATTATTAGGATTGGGATTTTTCTTTTGCAAACTGTTTCTTGTACTCACAGACTACCCTTAGCTAGGCTATCGCTTTGTAGCATTAGCATGTGGCCCTGCAGACACTTAATTGCAGGCACCAGGGAGAGGCTGATTCACAGGTGCATCGGTAGCTGCCTTGGACAGCGGGCAGAGCTGATACCTCCAGGACATGCTCGCGGCCCTGGGAAGAAGGGCCCTGTAGTCCTACACACACACACACACACACACACACACACACACACACACACACACACACACACACACACACACACACACACACACACACACACACACACACACACACACACACACACACACACACACACACAATCAAATGCACACTTCCAAGTCTATTATTATGATATATGGGTTAGTTTCTGTGTGCATGCCTGTGTGGGTGTGTATGTGCGTGTCTGTTTGTGCCTGCGTGTGCTAAGTAGGAGTTGTGTGAAAGTCTGTCTGTGAAGTGTGTTTTCTCTCTCTCTCTCTCTCTCTCTCTCTCTCTCTCTCTCTCTCTCTCTCTCTCACCAATCCAGACACACATACACAGTCTGGCTATTTATATCCAAAGCAAATAGTGTCCAGAGAGAGAGAGAGAGAGAGAGAGAGAGAGAGAGAGAGAGAGAGAGAGAGAGAGAGAGAGAGAGAGAGAGAGAGGGGGTGTGTTGGAGCGCAGGGTGATTATAAGAACTGCTTAATGGTAAACAACGCGTTCCTGGCCTTTTCTGGTTCTTTTTTTTTTTCTTTATTGACAAAGACATCAGACTTCCACTAAATTGGAGACATTTTATTGAAAGGAATTAGACCAACTTATTGGAACAAATGATTAAACAATTAGCTTTGGCAAGGGGGAAAGAAGCCTCGGGCTATTTAAAATGTCTGCATATAGATTCCAGGGGAGTACACAGAAACTGAGTACGAATACATATGCACCGCTACAAAGGAGAAACACCCAGAGTAAACCCTAACTTTATGGCTTTACGGTCGATATGTGCACAAGGCTAAGGCCATATAATAAATGATTAAAGACATTTACAAAGGGTTGGCAGATTTCTTTCTTACTCCAATACCTTAAGAAGCAGGTAAGTGGAGCACAAATTATGTCTCAAACTTTATCAGTATACATGCAGAAGGTGGAGGTAAAAGCATAAAACAGGAGGCTGGCTGGCTGGCTACATTATGTCATCTCCCGGGATACTGCTTGTCAAAATATCCCCACTGGAGTTAAGCACTAGCTAGATATAAAACGACCACTAGCTAGATATAAAACTAAGCCAAGCTTATTTATTACGCAAAAAAACGTAGACGCAGTAGCCACATACTGGATTTCTTAATGGGTTGATTATGTATGAAAACAACATGGGTGGAAATAGTGATTTGCAGACTTTTGCTTCCACCCTTTGGCAAGGAGGGAGCTTAGCATGTACGTACGTTAGAGACTGACGGTTTGAGGTGCGCCCTCGATTTATTATACGTGTTGCTTTTGATTGACGGTTAAACCGTAAGCCGCCTCATTTAGGGGGAGGTTCTAACAAAACGGATACAGCCCAACCCTAATATACATAACGTATGCTACGTGTGTATGCGACCCATGCATAGCTCACCTGTGTTCGCCTACGCTGTAGGGGATGATGAAAGTGCATCATTCATACAATATCACACATGACAGCGTAGCATGACTCAGACCAAGAGAGGGCTTGAGAGGGCTTGACGTATGTCGCTTCCTGGTAATCACGCACACACAGTCCACATCAACATATGCTGGAGGTGGTGGTGTTTTTTCTAGGGGGAATTCTCAGCAGGTGGATGACAGGGCAGGTGTGTGTGCGTGTGTGTGTGTGTGTGTGTGTGTGTGTGTGTGTGTGTGTGTGTGTGTGTGTGTGTTAATATGCGAGTGTGATTGAGTGTGAGTTTGTGTGTTTTATGTTGCGTGAGTGTGTGTTTATTTGTGTTAATGTGTGTTTATGTGTTTGTGAGTGTGTGTGTGTGTGTGTGTGTGTGTGTGTGTGTGTGCGTGCGTGTCTGTGTGTGTTCGTGCGTGTCTGTGTGTGCTTATGTGTGTTCATGTGTGTTTGTGTGTTGTTAATGTGTGTATGTGTGTGTTTGTGTGCTTTTGGCGCGCATGTGCGTGCGTGCGCATGGCCGTTTGTGCGTGTGTGTCACAGGTCGACGCGGTGGCCCGCTGCCGGCGGCGTTTCAAACGGAACGTCTGGACGGTCCGTGACCAGCGTGTCTGTGTCGGAGGGCGGCGGCTTTATACAGCACCGCCCTTGGAAGAGGTGTGTGTGCATTGTGTGTGCGTGTGGGTGGGGTATGTCCTCCTACTATAGACACCTCCACCTTGGGGCAGAGGTGTGTGTATGTTGTGTGTGTGTGTGTGTGTGTGTGTGGTGTATGGCACGTTTGTTCCCTAGGTGTGAGTAACGCATAATGCATTTCATTGCTCATTTTCCAGGAAAACAAGTGAGGAGGAAATGGGTGGAATGTAACTGTCGTTGTCATGGTAATGCATCGTATGTTCAGTCTCACTGGGGGCACGGCGCAAAGACCAAGACTACCGTAAAATGTTTACGAAATATCCATACATTTCATGATAACCAAGATATACATCTTTTGTAAACATGAAGCATTGCATTCTGGAATTTATTGAGAGGGTACTAGAATTTAACAAAAATGCGTGGATGGATACTGGGTGACTCACCCTTTGGTGATGCGGTCGAAGGAGATCCGACAGTTGGCCAGGGTGGCCTGTCTGGTGGCCATGGCCCGCAAGTCCCGCCTCTGAGGGGCAGGTCCTCCGCACTCATCAGCCAATGTTGGAGAGGGCTCTGTCCGCTGATTGGCTCCAGGTAGTAGGTGTCACTGGAGTTCAAGGATATCAGACCCCTGGATTGGACGAGAGGAGGTGATGGCGGTTACAGCCACACACAGTGCATTTGGAGTCACATTAGATAGGATTTTGAAACACAGGATGGAGGTCTGGAAATGTAGGATTTCCTTCATCATGGAAGACAAACCAAATCCATCATTCCAGCGTATCACACAGAGTCTGTGTTTTTGTTTGTTTGCCTTGAGCACATGTTCTATCTACAAGAGAACAAGTTAAGGGGTGTTCACAAGTGGGAGGGTCCAACTATATGTATTCTGGATAGGAAAGCAACATTTGCTACAGTCCACTCGGTAGGCTGGTAGACTGATCTATCCAGCACACATCTAGGTGGACACTGATTTTCAAACGGTTTGTAATGGCTAATCACACTCTCACCGGCAGAATATCACCCCTTTAATATCAATATTTACAGGAGGCAATATCTCCATGAAAGCAGAAGTAACTGGATAATAGCAGAATGTTTTATCAAACCCTGTCGCAATCTTTGATTCACAGCCCTGGGATCTTACTAAGGTCAGCATGATTTATTATAAACTGCCTCAACACTGACAGAAATTATTTAGCCGATAAGGGAATATAAATTTTGGCTCTGTGTCTTAAAACGTGTTTAGTTATTTGCTTCGTTATTGCTGTGTGGAGAAAAGTTTAATTACTTTAGATTGTAGGCTGGAGCAATACAATATGGACAAACCATTATCCAAATGACAAACTCATTAACTTCCTTGCATACAATACAGTTAGATTGGGTATTTTGCATGTAAATCTCGAATCAAACAGCAGCCATCTAGGGTCACAGTGGACCTCCACAAAATATATTCGGAACCATTCGGATGCATAGAGGAGATTTTAAGCATGGCAGTTGTGTGCGACAAGCCTTATGCTGCAGCTATTAGCTCCCTTAAAGCCTCAGACGTTCTTGGCCAGAACACAAGGCAGTTTTAAAGCATCACTTGAGTAGTTTGCGGGGCTGATGCTGAGAGCTCTCTGAGTGTGTGTGGATGGATGTTCCCACATTGGTGACGTTCTGTAGATGTTGTTCGTCTGTATCTTTCACTGGCTAAACCAGGGGCACCTCATTAAAAGGTACTTATTGTGACTGAATTAGGCTTAAACCCTTAAGCAATTGATTCGGTATGTCGAATTTATGCAATGCAAAACCAGTTTGAACGTTAGTAAAAAATATACAGCTTAAGCAAATAAAAAAATCAATACCTGTCTACAATGAGGCGAAGTTGTGACCCTATTTAGCTTTTGATAGTTCCATACATGCACACTCTCAGCACGCACGCAGTCCGGCACGCAGGAAGGCACACACACACACACACACACACACACACACACACACACACACACACACACACACACACACACACACACACACACACACACACACACACACACACACATGCACACGCATGCAACCTGGTGATGGTGTGTAATTAGTCAGCAGTGAATGGAAGCTCACTTAGCGCAGCTCTAATTGTTGGGCTGCGCTCCATAATGGTGCTCCCGCAGAGGTGGCTGCTGATACTGAATCATAATGGGCCGCGGACTCTATAGCCAAGACTGTTCAACGGCCAGGTTCCCGGACTCCTCTTCCACTGAGGTTCAGACACTTGGCAAGGCAGGAGGGGGAAGATTGAGGTTTCCTTTGCAGTTTTATCGTTTCAATAACAGGGTGCCAGCAAGGTATTAAAGTATGTTGAAAATAAGGCCTTAAAAGGTGTTGCAATTTTATTTGCTTTTTTATTTGGGGGGGCATGTAGGGGAATCAAAAAAACGTTTTGCAGATGTATTGGGGGTTTATGATGACCCTTGATCATGTTCTTGCAAGCACTTATTATGGTGTGGTTTAATCTTGCGTCTCCGACCGGCCCTAGAAGGCAACCAATCGGCAGGCAGATTCTGGTCAGTGAATGTCAGTGTGAACCAATGGTTGGAGCTCTTCTGACGGACAATTCTTTCGGTGTTGGTGACGGTATCGGTATTCAATTGTAGTTAAAAGAGTTCTACAAAAGTCTGACGTTAGGGTTAGACTTTGAGTATAGTTGGGACCTTGTTATTTTGAACATCACCTGCATGGCATCACCTGGCTTTTATAGTTTCAATCCGTTGTTTTTCTCGCCTTCCAGCAAAAATAACAACAACGGATTGGAGTTAGACTGGAATAAGATGTCCATCGGGCATGAATCAAAGGTCAAGTTCCATGTTATTACTAATTCATATGGGGGGGAAGGGTAGTCTGAAGGATATGGTGTTTGACCCCCAGCCGAATGATTCACGGTTCAATCCCCAGAGTCTCCCCAGTCCCCTTGAGCAAGATGAGCCCCACCTGGTCTTTAGCGACAGGTTTTTGAATTCCCCGTAGGTCGCTTTGCATGAAAGCGTCTGCTAAGCGCTTGAATGTCAACATACATGTAGATCTCACCACAGAAGCTGACGCAAGGCTCATGGTTTTTAAAGCAGCGTTTGTTTACGTCATTCAAACAAAGTGCAACTGCATTCTCCTTGCTTTGAACCGTGTAAGATGTATGAACCAGGTATGATTGGGAAACTTCAAATAGCTTAGCGGAAAGACTAAATCCCGCTACTCTTAAGAGTCTCAACTGTGCATCTCAGAGGCAAGCTTAAGCCTTTGAATCCAATCATGTGGTAGGATCACAAATAAAAACATTTTGTCTGACGCTCTGGCTTTCCCACCATGTCAACACAGTCTCAACCTCACCCACGCACCCAGGTACACACACACACACACACACACACACACACACACACACACACACACACACACACACACACACACACACACACACACACACACACACACACACACACACACACACACACACACACAACCACACACACAAGTATTTACTTGTGTTCTTCAAAAGGTGCAAATAGACTTTGTTTACTCTAAAAATACTTTTCCTGCATCTTTCATTGATTTATTTTTTGTCCCTCACTCGTCTGTGTGTGTGTGTGTGTGTGTGTGTGTGTGTGTGTGTGTGTGTGTGTGTGTGTGTGTGTGTGTGTGTGTGTGTGTGTGTGTGTGTGTGTGTGTGTGTGTGTGTGTGTGTGTGTGTGTGTGCGTGTGTGTGTGCGTGTGTGCATTTGTATGTGTGAGTGTGTATGGTCTCTTGATGTGTGTTTGCCCTGTTCAGCCTGTTAACTTACTTATAATGTAATTAATATGTATAATATATATATATATACTGACAGTTTCCTTGTTAAGAGAAATTATGATATGGTCGATCAGCTCAACATTAACTTTTAATCCTGTGTCCTCTGGCCATCCGTTACAAACAAGGCCTTTGAATGTGGTATGAGATTTGTTGGCGCTACTGTTATGCTGTTATGTGTCGACGAGGGAAAGCTTTGTGGTATGATGTCCATTAAATGCCCTTTTACATCAGGCCACAACCTGGCAACCTCAGCATCATTGCCAAGAGCACGCTCTCAATTGAACATTTATATGCAAAGCGTTCTATAATGTATTACAATATTTTTATAGACTTGTGAACTGGGGTGTTTCATGAGGTTCATTAGAATTCAGCTCTTCTATGGGATGGATATTATCAGAAATCCAATAACAAACCCATGCAATGAGAGAACCCTTTCGGCTTTGAACTGACAATTTCGGTTTCAGCTTTTTTGCGTTTCACAGCCCCTGGCTGCAGGATAATGCACTGTTCTGATACGAGCCCGTTGATGTGCCTGAACAGACTGATTCATAGATTCAATAGGTCATAAACGGAACCAGAATAATGATGGACCAAGCGCAATTAGTATATGAATCACACACAGACAGCCAGACAGACAGGCAGGTAGCCAGGCTTCAAGCAGGCAGGCAGGAATGCACACACACACACACACACACACACACACACACACACACACACACACACACACACACACACACACACACACACAGACACACACACACACACACACAAACAAAACACCATTCAATAACCGTAACCAAACTCAAATCGCAAACTTAGTGCAAAACATTTGCTATCGAAACAAATATGCATCTATACACGCAAACGACCGCATAAAATAAATTCAAACCATAAACCATGTGACCATAGAGTGGGGATCAGACGCCGTGGATATTGCACAAACAACGGAGGCGCTGGTTTCTCAGAAGCCATTTGGCATGCATTGCAGCAGCGTGGCCCGTATGTCATCTTTACATTTGGCAGGCCCCGGGCCCGTTAAACACATGGGTCGGCCGGCCCCTACCTCACTCCCGAACACACACTCAGAGCCACCCAGGAGTGTGTGTGCTCCCGTACGTCTCCGTGGTAGAAGCAGTGATCCTGAAAGAGAAGAGGGAAAAATGAGATGGGGTGACGGGGGGGGGGGGGGGGGGGGGGGGGGGGGGAGTGAGGGGAGGAGGGGGGAGGGTGATGGGGGGGGGGGGGGGGGGGGGGAAATCAATATCTCATATCTCATGTCTTTGAAGGAAAACATTAGCAAGGCTAAAGATAATGTTAATGGACGGCTTCTATCGCCCCCTCCCCGCTCCCCCCGCCCTATCTAGGGATGGATTGATTCTGCTAGATGGATTTGTGCACGTTTGTGTGTACATCTGAAATTTGTGCGTGCCTGTGTGTGTTTGTGCATGTGTGTATGTATGTTTGTGTGTGCGAGCGTGCATGTGTGTGTGTGGGTGTGGGTGTGCATGTGCGTGTGCATGTGCGTGTGCACGTGTGTTTGTGTGTGCGTGCATGAGCAGGGTTGGAGGGTCCATAGCTCTTATGTTTCATGAATAAGCCGCTGTTGAAAAAAAACGGCCTGCTGTCTTTGACAAATGGACATTACTAATCGATGAGGGTGCCGGAGCTCCCTATAGGGAGATCACGCTGGGATGAACACCTCTGCCTGCAGTACAGCGCGCCTGTGCTCGTAAAAAATATTAATTATAGCACACTAACTTCCAACAAAAGGAGGCGATGCCAAATCTTCAGGGAACTTTTAAAGCACAAATGCAGAGTTGGGAGGAGAGGGTTGGCTGTGGTGGTGGTGGTGGTTTCGGTCAAGACAACTTTGTCGTAATAAAAACGATTCAGGGACACAGCTTTTTTCCGTGAGTCGTCGATTCAGTCGTCGCACAGACGATGATTCTGACATCTGTCCGATCGTAATTCCCCGAGAGAATAGCGTCATCGCCCGGCCTTTTCTGTTGCTATCCGCTTGTTTCAATGTCAGCCGTTGTTTGAAAATGTGCTGGGTGTTGGTGGTGGGTGTTGGGTGACCCTATATTTATATATTTATTCATTTAGCCTCTAAGCCTTTAAGCCCATTTTTTTAAATGAGCTTGTTTGTGTGGTGAATGGGAGTGTGGTGGAGTGGGATTACAGGAGACGTATACAAAATAAACGTGTAATGTGCAGAACGAAATCAGGCCCATTTTGTGTATGTTTCCGGAGGGAAATCCTTCCTATGTTTTTGGAGGACAAGAACAGAAGATGCCACCTTTAAGTACATTTAAGGACGTCAGTGTCCTAAAGAAAAAACCTTCAGACACGCAACCTTGAAATAACTCTCCATGAACAAAAGAAAGAAAGAAAGAAACTGCCGATGCACCAAAACTACTTTCCATCACGTAAAGGACAGGATTAGGCAACACCATTTCCTTTTGATTGTTAGATTTAAGTATTTCTTTACATTTATTGACGATTGACAAGATATCAATATATATATATTTCTGTTATAAATAGTTGATATTCGGCTAAATTTGGGTATCCGATATATTTCCAGACGAAAAACCGCTCTCTAATACCGACGAACTATGAAACCCCGATCTCAGTGCCTATTTAAAAAAAGACACACAGAGCCGCGTTGCGCACACACCCCTCGTTTCATCACCCAAAAACAAGGTCACCCGGGCACATTAAACCCTGGGAACGACAAAGCACGCTCGCCCCGACAAACGGCATCCCGAAATAACAACCCTCTTTGTATTCCGAACCGAAGTGGTTTACACAAGCGAGCTGACACCAGCAAGCCCCCACAGCCCCCCTTCCCGGTACATGTCAACCCGTAATATAAGGTACAAGAGGTATCCATTTATGACTATTCCGTCTGGACTCCCCGGGCCGGGTCTGCCTAGCAGAGCGTGAAATTAGCAAATTTAATTCAGCGCTCATTCACAGCCCAGACACAAAACAATTGTGTGACAGACAACTTCGCCCTCTAAAACCCCGGGCGCAGCACCTCCGCTCGTTTGGGGACACGCGGCGGGCAGACACGGACGACGGAGGCGGAAAAGCCCCTTTCAGAAAGCCCACAACACAAGGCCGGGTGCTAAGCTGGAGGCGGATGATACATCATCTGTGCCGTGGTCCTAGTTGGATTAGTGGAGCTGAGGACAGCATGAATGGGAAATAACACTCTCCAGTATGGTTGTTATCCCTTTTTATTTTTCTGTCCAGGGGGAGTGATGGGGGGAAAAAACCCGGAGCCATTCAATTTGAGATTTTGTTTATGCTCAAGATGATTAATGTACAATGGAAAGTGATTATGTTCATTGGCTTTAATCTCTCTATTTAACGATGGAAGACACTAATACTGTTTTTTTTCGACACATTGGTTATACTTCCAGATATCCCGGATCCAAATATGGCAAACAAGTTTTCCCTGCTGGGATGAATAAAGTATATCTTATCATATCTTATTTTTAAGTAAACTCTGTGGTGTACATGTGTAGAGTTTTACGCATTTATATGTAAACACTGTTAACATCCTGTTGGGAATACTGTTCCAGAAATCCTGGCTTTTCAGTTCTTCCAACCCAATATAAAATGTGCAGATCTATTCACATTATACCAAAAGTTACCCTCATTTTGAAAAGTTTGTCTTCCTGCTTCCCGAGGACCCAAACCTTTGCTCTGACACCCAGTAATAACCAGTTCAGATTTAGATTGATGATGAGAGATAGACAGTCTGAAGATAGCGAGTCGCTGAACTAAATCCCCATCTCCCGGGGACAAAGACACAGATCTGAATGTTGTGTATCAGCATGTTATGACCCATCTCCCGATAAGTCTCGGTGGCTTTTTATAGAAAACGCCGTGAACGACGGAACGAAACAAAACGACATGTAAATATAACGGCAAAAAAAAAAAAAAAAGGAAAACCGGCGATGGCAACGCACGGAAACCAGCGGGGATCGGCGTAGAACAAAAACAACGTAAAAAGAAAGACAACTTTAACCAAGCAGCGAGCAGCAGAACGGTTGGGGGCTCCTCGCGGTCTTGGCGTGACAGAGCTGAATGGATTATCGGGTCGTGTGAGCCGCAGTGCGACCTCGGCCCTGACATTTAACATGCCCACACCCTGCGTATTGATATGACTCGGGGAGGCTGTTGTGGTCGAGGCAGCCAGCGGGGCGGGGCCGTGGGGGCGGGGCCGTGGGGGCGGGGCCGTGGGGGGGCCGGGGAGCAGGGGTGGGGCTCCTTGTTCTCTTCATCTGAGATCACAGAACACACAGGGACACCACAGAGGAGGCACCACCCGTCTGTGTGTGTGTGTGTGTGTGTGTGTGTGTGTGTGTGTGTGTGTGTGTGTGTGTGTGTGTGTGTGTGTGTGTGTGTGTGTGTGTGTGTGTGTGTGTGTGTGTGTGCGCGTGTGTGTGCGTGTAGACTTGCATGGGTGTGTGCTTGTTTATGTGTTCATGTGTGTGTGTTTGTGTATGTGTGTGTGTTGGTTTGTATGTGTTAGTGAGAGCACACGTCTCCATTGATCAGACATTGTGTGTAGGGTGTGCACGTGT
>NC_082398.1:6119134-6124134 GCF_031168955.1 Gadus macrocephalus | reverse complement strand
ATGGAAATAAGTTAACGTGACAATAAGTCATATTCTGTCCATATTCTGAGCAATGGAGGTAAAACGTTTGCATGCTTTGCTTGTAACAGTAAAATTGGTTGTATATTGGTTGTAAAACTGAAATAATTGATCCCTCGTCTACCATTATGAACCTAGCTGATTATGCTTTGGCCATAATCACTGAGAGAGTATTTTAAATGTGGTTTAACATCGGGGGGGAATTGGAGTGTTACCACACCGCAGAGAGTCTGTCGGTGGCGCTTCAACCTTGCCGTCAGCCACCACCAACCACCAACCACCAACCCGCCCCCCCCCGTCCGTCCGTCCGTCGCCATGGTGACCTCCTTCTGTTGGTTCCCTCCAGCTGGGCTGAGCCAGCGTCGAGCCTCCTACTCTCATTAAAAAAAGAATGGTGTCAGTTGGTGGCGGCTGGGCTGTTGTGCTGCTGTGCTGTGTTTGTTGCCGAGCAGCAAATCGAGAGTTACGTATGTAACTACGGTTCTATGAATTCTGGATGACCGCCAGAGGCAGTGCTTAACACTGGATGTTATCCATCGCGCATGCGCAGGTCGAGTATTTAATATCAACAAAGTCACACGTGACCGGGGATGACGTCGGGCCGCCCGTCTATATAAGGCCACGTCACTCTCCAAGATGTCCCTTCAGAATCTTCTCGCAAGATTCCGAGTGACAGAGAACTCTGGCGGTCATCCAGAATTCATAGAACCGTAGTTACATACGTAACTCTCGTTCTATTTCATTCTTACTGACCGCCAGAGGCAGTGCTTAACACTGGATGACTATTACCAACGTAGTCACGAGGAATCCTGTACCCACCTATTAGGAAGGGCCTGAGGGTTCCTGAATAACAGCTGCAGCCACTGCGTGGTGAGCAGCTACATTGACCCTGTAAAATCGGGCAAAGGTGCACGCTGAAGCCCAGGAGGCCGCGGCACAAATCTCACCTAGAGGCACTCCTCGTAGTGCTGCCCAGGAGGTGGAGACACTCCTGGTGGAATGGCCTCTGATCTTAAGAGGCAAAGACAGTCCTCTTGACTTGTATGCCTCCTCAATTACCTCCACCACCCACTTCGAAAGCCTCTGTCTGGACAGCGCTTGCCCCTTCCTCGGGCCCCCGTAGCAGACAAACAGGCCATCAGACTGACGAAAACCGGCAGTTTCCTGTATGTAATATCTCAAGGCTCTCACCGGGCAGAGTAGTTCTGCTGAACTAGCTTCCTCATCCGGTGGGTGTGAGGGGCCATAAGCTGCTAGCTCTATGACCTGATTATAGTGGGCCGAAGACAGCCTCTTTGGAAAAAAAGATGGGTTAGGCCACAGTGCCACCCCTGTGCCATCTGAGTTCCAGCGTATACACTCTTCACTCACTGACAACGCATGAAGCTCGCTCACACGCTTGGCTGACACGATCGCCAGAAGAAAGGCCACCTTCGCCGACAGCCATTTCAGTGGCGCCTGGTCCAAGGGCTCAAACGGGGGGAGACGGAGGGCTCCAAGTACCAGAGGTAGGTCCCATGAGGGAACCTTGACAGCCCGTGGGGGGTTCCTCCGCTGGGCTCCTTTAAGAAATCGGGTCACCAAAGAATGAGACCCCACCGTCCGGCTATCAACCTTAATGTGCCTGGATGAAATGGCAGCCACATACACTCTTAAAGTGGAAGCAGATAGCTTCCTTTCCAGTAAGGACTGCAAAAAACGCAGTATCATTGGCACTGAGGAACACTCCGGTACCTCTTTCTGTACCTCACACCACTTTGCAAATATCTTCCACCTGTTAGCATAAAGTGCCCTGGTGGAGGGAGCTCTTGAGTCCATAATGGTTTGAACTACCTCCTGGTCACATTCCATTATAAGTGGATCAGGCCCCTCAAGGGCCAAACCCATAGCTGCAGGCACTCTGGTCTGGGGTGCCAGATGTGGCCCCCCAGCTGTGAGAGCAGGTCCCGCCTCTTCGGCAGGCACCATGGATCTCCGTCTAGCAGCCTGTACATTACTGGAAACCAAGGTCTCCCTGGCCAGTTTGGGGCAACCAGCAGGAGTCTGTGGTTCCCCTTCTGAACTCTGTGTAGAGTTAACCCTATCAGTGGAAATGGCGGGAAGGCATAAAGGAGTTGACATGGCCACGGATGTGCCAAGGCATCCTGTCCCATCGGACTCGTCTCTGACAGAGAGAACCAGAGAGGGCAATGTGTTGTGGACTCTGAAGCAAACAGGTCTACCTCTGCTGTGCCGTATTTGCTCCAAATTGCCTCTACTACCTCTGGGTGGAGTCGCCACTCCCCCGACGGAGGTTTCTGACGTGAAAGAAAGTCTGCCACCGTATTCTGTGGCCCTGGAAGGTACATAGCCCTGAGGCTGGAAAAGTAAGGGAGAGCCCATACAAGAAGTTGCTGTGCAACCTGTAATGACTGAGCCGACCTTGTGCCCCCTTGGTGGTTCACATTGTAGACAGCTGACTTGTTGTCGCATCGTACCAGAACATGTCTGCCCCTCAAGTATGGCAGGAATTGGTGGAGCGCTAAATAAATAGCACGGAGCTCGAGCACATTTATGTGCTGTGTCCTGTGCGGCGCACTCCAGAGCCCTCTCACTGCCCTGTGCTGCCACACTGCCCCCCAGCCAGAGAGCGAAGCATCGGTCACCACCACTTCGCGGCGTGAGGGGATCGAACCTAGTGCGACACCTTTGGCAAGATATGCCCTGCGTCTCCAGGGTTGTAATGCCAGGAGGCATTGACTGGACACCCTGACCTTCCTGGATCCGTGCAACCTTGGATCTAAGTGGAGGCCATTGGTCCAAACTTGGAACGGCCGCAAGTGAAGGAGGCCCAGTGGCACTATTGACGTTACTGACGTCAACATTCCCAACAGCCTGAGAAAAAGGCTGTACCTTACCCTCCTGTCCTCCCGAAAATGCAGGAGGATCTGGAGTATGGCCTCTACCCGCCGTGGAGACGGGAAGGCAAGCATTTGGACGGAGTCCAGGGTTATGCCAAGGAATAATACCTGTTGGCTGGGTATTAGACAACTTTTGCAGTAGTTGACTGTAAGACCCAACCTTCCCACATGGCCTAGGAGGGCTGTGGTGTTCTGCTCTGCCTGTTGCCGGGTTGGAGCGCAAATAAGCCAATCGTCCAGATAAGGGAGGATTTGTATTCCGGTGGCTTGCATTGGTGCGAGCGCTGCCCGCATGCACCTTGTGAAGATCCGTGGGGCTAGGGATAACCCGAATGGGAGGACCCTGTACTGGTAGGCCCGCCCTTCGAATGCAAAGCGCAGGTATGGCCTGTGATGTGGTGCTATCGGGACGTGAAAGTATGCATCCTTTAGATCTATTGATGTGAACCAGCTTTGCCGTGCGACGGCCTGGAGCACTTCCGCTGTCTTTAGCATGTGAAAGGGCAATACTTTCAGAAAACTGTTCAGCCCTCGTAAGTCCAGTATAGGGCGAAACCCACCCTCTTTTTTTGGAACTAAAAAATACACTGAGTAAAACCCACCTTGCTGTGTCTGAGGATCTACGATCTCGATGGCCTTCTTCTCCAGGAGGGTGGATACCTCCTGGCTGAGGGCCTGTCGCCTTGTGGGATCGCTGACTGTAGTCAGTCTGATCCCCCTGAAAACTGGGGGCCGGCGTCGGAATTGGAGATTGTACCCTTGGGAAAGCGTGGTCACCACCCAAGGGTCTGTAGTGCAACTTCCCCAGCAGATTAGGTGCTGCTGGGTGAAGCGCCCGACGCCCGGCCATGAGCCGTCAGTACCTGCCCCCACGCCCTCTTGGGGGCCTGGAGGGGGGAAACCCCGACCCCCGACCCCTCTGTGCCTGTGGTGCTGGCCTTGTGGGAGCCCGACGGGGTTGATAGGGTCGCTCAGGAGCTGGTGAGGTCCTGGAATAACCACTAGGACGTGCTAGCGGCAGAGGACGATTGGTGCCATAACCTTGTGGAGGCTGCTGCCTCGGTTGGGATGCAGCTCCCCGAAGGCAAGCAAACTGCTGCCGTGTCTGGTTAGCCTGGATGCTACGATCCAAGGCCTGTTGTGCTGCTGGGCCAAACAGCTCTCCCGGAACTACGGGGAGAGTGCGAAGGGTCCTCCGGCATGGCTCTGATAATGGGGACTGGGCCAGCCATACCTGGCGGCGAGCCAGCGTAAGCGACGCCATCAGCCTACCAAGCTCTCTGGTCATGAAGGCAAATGCCTGCAAAGACGTGTCACTTAGACTCTGCACTGAAGCATCTGCACTGGATGATTGCAAGGACTGAGACAGGGCCAATATCAAATGGGACAAGGAGTTCCCGATACGGCCCATACGTGCCGCTGTGTCGTAGCACTTTGTTAACAGGTCATCAGTGATGCGACACTGTGGCCTGGGACAGCGAGCATTCGGCCTCAACACCTCTTCTGGTGCCACAATGAGGGAAGCAATGGTCGGCTCTACGGCTGGCATTCGGTCAAGTCCATGCTTGCTGGCATTCTGCATTGAAGCCAAGGCCCTGCTGTCACTGGTGTGATGAGATAGAGATCTGGGGTCTGGCCAGCATCTGTGAAGCTCCTTAATATATGGCTGGGAGGGAGGCACAGAAAAAGTATCTTGTGGCGGGACATGCCTAAAGAATGCACTAGCTGGAGCGATATCTGCTGGAGCCTCATCCAACCCTAAGCGTGCCAGTGCCATTCGGACCACTGGCTTAACCGTGGCCGGGGAAGCTTCTGAGCCTGCCCTAGACCCACTCCCTACATGTTGGGAGCCGCCTTCAGAAGCCTGGGTAGAAGCCTCTACCTCGCCCTGTCCCGGCCTGTCTTCATAGAACTGGCTACAGGAAGCCCTCGTAGACAGAGCATCTCCGTCCCATTCTGGTGTAGTTGGAGCCTCAGCCTGAGAGATTGACGCCAAACTGACTGGCTGAAGGTTATAGAGCAAACTCTTAATCTCAGCGAACTCTGACACTAGCTTGTCCACACTAGCTTTGGCAGCATAAC
>NC_082398.1:5904576-6119034 GCF_031168955.1 Gadus macrocephalus | reverse complement strand
ACCGCTCATATTAAACACTTCCTTTGACGACAAGCCAGCCCTGCCCACCCACCCTCTCGGCCCCACCCCTCCACACCCACCCCCCCTGAGCAGCTGTGCATGTCCCTGGCACGCCGGTGGACTGAGGGAGCGCTCCTCTCTGACAGCGCCGTCTTGGTGTGCGTAAAGAGAGACCAGATCGAAGAGGGACTGCCACTGGAACCCACCCACGTGTGGGGAGCCTACCTCGTCGCCGCTCAGGAGATCACTGCCGTGGCGATCAACCCCCCCCCCCCCCCCCCCCCCCCCCCCCTCTAATTCCCCCCATCACACCTGCACTGATTCATCTGTACGTCTTCATCTCATTTCCTCCCCTGCTGCAGGTGTTTAAATGATCTTTCTCTCTATCTCCATCTCTCGCTTCCTCTGCTTTTTCTCTGTTCCCCTCTGTTCTCTTCCCTGTTTTATTTTTACGTGTCTGGAAATAATTCATTATATGTAACCTGTGAGTCCTTTCATCATCGCAGATGGGTTTAATTCTCCTCCTTTGAACGAGGCAGAAATTACAGCTGGATGAGAAAGAAAAATACAAAACTGATTGCTTTAAAACGCTCAGATTTGGTCTTTAATGGGACTGGCTGATTGTGAGCTGCTTTGAATTTGCAGGGGAAAAAAGCACATGGAAAAAAAAAAGGACCATGTCACTAATGCCTTTGAGAATATAGAGGAGTCAGCCATAATCAGATGATTCACTAGCGGAGTTTGTTTAAACATGACAAACTAAAACAGGAGAGTTAGAAACAATGAACAACGGTGTCATCTTCCCCTGTTCACGTAAATAAGGTGCATAACAGAACTTACTATTACATTTTTTAAACGGTCTATACTGTGGGGAAAAGGACACTTTGAGTCCTGGAGAAGCACAGTCAACCATAAAGTCTCACAAAGGAAGGATCTGCAGCCACAGCTGCAGCAGATGTGTACGAGCTAAACACTCTCTCCTTGTGGTCCCTATAGGGAATACGCAGCTGTCAGATGAACAAACACGTATCAAAACAAACTCATGTCGGGCGTTGTCTACCCGATGGGATTCGTACCGTTCATAACCGACCGTTTTCTTCCGGTTTGAAATTGTCTTTTTTTCATTATGACTTTTTCTTTATGTATATATATATATATATATATATATACAAATATATTTGGTTTCATATCTTTCGAAACTAATTGTAGCTTTCAGTTTTGTTAAGTTGACAGCCAAAATAAAACCGATGTTAAAGAAAAATTGCCTCTTTCTCGAATTAAATGTCACAGAGCATTAACCGCTGGCATATATATAGGCTACAGTAGTTAAATCACACATAGCACCCACGGGCCCAGGGTAATGACAAGGACATTACTCTCAGACGACAGGATCACAGGTCACTCGCTGGCAAAACACCCGATTAGCACAGACACCTAAAAACGACCCTTCTCTCCACCCTCCTAAAAGTCGTGCTGTCTCTTTCTTTAACCACACTTTGGTGAAAACAAGGCTTTCATATATATGGGGTCACCGGGGCCAGCGTGTGCATCCTCGTCCAGATGGTGGGGTTTGGGTTGTGATAGCTCAGCGCTTTATTGCTCAACAACAGTCCAATGAGGAAGGAATGGGTTCCTCAGCTAGGCGCTGCAGTTCTGCAAAGCCTTGCTTCACGTCCCCCATGCTGGGTAGGAGGCAAACCTGAGCCTGTCTTTCATAGGTCAATCCAATCGCTTTAAAATAAATAGTCTAATTATTTAAAGGAGCTATATGTAATGTGTTTACTGAATCGTAAAATGACCATGTGTCATTCGAGGTGAAGGAAACCTGCAGAAATACAGGCCTCTCCGAAAACAACGCTACGCCAATTTAGTTTGGGTCAGGCCATCAGTTTCGGTTTTGGCCTGTGTGATTCTGCCCACTGCCCATTTCGACACCTGGGGGTTGCCAGATAAGAGACAAATTGGCACACAAACACAGCGTGCTGCCGCCTTGGAAGCAGGAAAACAAAATGAGATTGTTATAGATCCTACCCGACATAGAAAGCCTCTCTCTCTTTTTTTCAAAAAGCTCCAGGACCAGATCCGTGCTGAAACACTGGTTCATCTCTGGGTTGCGTTTGAAAGATGGAGACAAGCTTTGAACCCAGGAGGATTTCATGACAGCTGTCGAGTCGACCAATTTTCTCCTGAACAGGTTTGCATTGAGCTTTGACAAGAGTCATAAAAAATCCACATGAGCTGGTTTATCATTTGCAGACATTAAATACCTTGCACAAGTATACATTAGCTAATCGACTCACAGTGGAGGAGTCTTCGCTTGTGATTGTCAAAACAGAGTAATTGCACCCGCCTCAAAATAGAATGTTGCCCTCGGCTTGTTTTGCACTCGTGTTCGTTCAAGTTCTCGTTCGAGTCCTCAACCTGGCAACCAGCGTGAGCTTCCAGTCTGGGGAGGAGTAGGGGGAGGAGGAGGAGGGCGGAGACAACTCTCTCCAATATTATGAATTTGGAATGCAGTACCCATTTAAAAACTAATTTAATTCAATAAACATCAGTCCAAAAATCCATAAATCTATGATAGCACCCTGAACAACAAGTGATGGATATTAGATATTTTGGATATTGGTCAGATAGCATTCGAGGTATCGTTGACACCATTGCATTGACATGTCTGTCGCTCAGTGTTCTGTGCGCCCACAGTAGTAGGGTGAATCCATACGGCTCGGTGTAAGGACCGGAGTGGTGTTGGCTGGTGACATGTGTCAGAGTAATCTGTATTGGCAGGGGAAAAGGAAGCCATTGATTGCATGTCTAATTGTTTGAGTAGACCTAATTTGTCATTGTCAAGACCAACACTATATGGCTGTTTGTGCGTGTGTATATATTAGAGCTGTCAAGCGATTAAAATATTTAATCGTGATTAATCGCATTAATGTCATAGTTTTAACGATTAATCGCGTTTAATCGCAAATTATTTTTCTATGCTAAATATCCCTTGATTTCTTTGTCCCATAATTCTTCTCATTTTAATTCTCTTATCAACATGGTGAAGTGCATCGGCTTGCCTTGTGCAAATGATTTTTTATTGATAACATTGGCATATACTGATCAAAACAGAACGATACAAAAAAAGAGCCTATAGTGCAATTAAACGACTGCTTTGAACAAATGTCATTTGAACATAGCAGTCAGGCTACTGCTTCTTTGTTTTGAGCTAAAGAAAAAAAAAGAAAAAAAAATAATATTTTTTTTTAAATAAAATAATTGAGTTAATCGCGCGATATTTTTTTTAACGCCGTTAAAATTGGTTTGCGTTAACGCCGTTAATAACGCGTTTAACTGACAGCTCTAGTATATATATATATATATGTGTATGTTGTTGATGCAATTTAATCAAATATGATGAAATATTGAATCCGGTATATCTTTTTTATATTGATTTAATATATATTAGTAGTAGAGTACAGACATTTAAAAATCATATGCGGTATCACTTTGCAAATAACTTGGTATTGCAACAAAGGGAAGTGGGTGAAGGGAACTTGCTGAACGCGTGTCTGTAGTTCTTAGAGCTCTCTTGATTCTCCGGTGTCATTCACCGTACAGTTACATTTCCATCAAGTTATCTTACTCCATCTGCTAGTGTAGCTGAACCACAGCTTCCAGCCTTAAACAGATACATGTATTGCATAAGCTCTCTGTGAAACCCACGGGAAGCGTTCTTTACACTAACACAGCTCTTCAGCTATCATTGTGAATCATGTGCTATAGGCTTGTTGAAAGGGGTGTAAGAGTTAAAGTTAGGCCACTAAACTATAGTCTATTTTCTCTCTACCCATAAGACACTGGGGCCAAACGCAGTTGCATGATATGCATACGGGGACACGGCAGTGTGTTGGGATGCAGATGTACTCAAACGTTTGAAGTGCCAGGCCCAAGTATTTTCAGACCTAACAGTACTGTAACCGGCCAAGGAACGGTGGGCACCACTGCCATCAGACAAGCACTGTGCCAAATCAAAACACCTCATTTGAATGTAACCATCTCGCTGACCACGTCTCCACTTTGTCTTGCACTGAATAGTAAATGGACTGCATTTATATATCACTTTTTTTTTTGTAAACAGAGGCCACCCAAAGTGCTTTATGCAGCGAATGCACTTGTTCCCGCCAGATCTTTCTCCATTGTCATCTCCCCACCCACCCCCCTCACACACACACACAACCTCCACGAGTGTGTTACTTATAATGGGGAGTTCTTCTTAAGACACTGACATTCGTCAACAAATGAACACGTCCTCCTTGCCATGCGCGGGTCGGCTGGGTTCTGGAGACAGTGACGTGGTTAGGGTGGTGTCGGAAGGAGAGAAACAGCCTGTAACTTGGGGGGGGGGGGGGGGGGGGGGTGGATGCACTTGTATACGCTGTGGCGTCCCGTCACCTCAGATCACACAGACTACATCCCCGGTGCTTTTAACTGAGTCTCAACCCATGGCGGGGAGCTGGGAGTGACACACAACGCTGGCTGATGAAAACCTATGTAAGCAGTTTTGAAACACACACACACACACACACACACACACACACACACACACACACACACACACACACACACACACACACACACACACACACACACACACACACACACACACACACACACACACACACACACACACACACACATATAGGCTGTCCTCTTCTGCACCCTTCCACAGCACAGGGGGTGGGGGGGTATTGGGGGGGGGGGTATGATTGTCCTCTTCTGCACCCTCCTCTGCTGTGTTAGGGTGCAGAGGAGGACAATCATGCCCCCCCCCACCACCACCACCTCTATCTACCAGCACCTTCACTCGCACCCCCACACACACACAGACACACACACACACACACACACACACACACAAGATCCGACGTGTGTAGGGGAAAGGGAAGCAGCACACATGCGCACACACAAAAACAGACACACAGAAGATGAGATGTGTAGTAGGGAAGAAGTGGCACCCATGCGTGCACACACACACACACACACACACACACACAAACGTGCACACAGGAAAACACACACAGAAGAAGATCACATGTCAAGAAGCGGAAGCAAGACATGCACACACACACACACACACACACACACACACACACACACACACAGACACACTAAAAACAGACACAAACGTGCACACAGGAAAACAGACACACACAGAAGAAGATCACATGTCAAGAAGCAGAAGCAAGACATGCACACACACACACACACACACACACACACACACACACACACACACACACACACACACACACACACACACACACACACACACACACACACACACACACACACACACACACACACACACACACACAACCCACCCACGCACGCCCACCATCCTCTCTGTCACAAGTTAAATTGACAAACAGCGTTTAGCCTGCACTTTGAACACACCCGAGTGAATGCCATGAATGTCATTATATTTCTTTGACTGACACATGAGTTGAGATCACCTGGCGGTATCAACAAACCAATGCTTTACTGGAACCAGCAGCACCGGGGAGTTTATCACTCATTATTTTGCTCTGAAAAACATGTGTGCACAAATGTAGCACAAAGCTGGATTGCGGGTTTCACAAGTGCAATGAAATCGACGTACGTCTGATGTAGGGCTGCTCGATTATGGGAAAAATCATAATCACGATTATTTTGGTCAATATTGATATCACGATTATTCAAACGATTCTTTTTGAGTTTGAAAACATGCATTTATTGATACAATCAATTATGACATAGAAACACGTATATTATAAGTATCCAAAATAAAACCTTTTTCGTGTGTAAGTGTACTGTCTGCCACAACATTCTGAATCTAACATTTGATTTTTATAAAACATTTCATGAATACAATATATTAAGACAATCAAATATCACAGAAACACGTATAAGTATCCAAAATTAACTTAACCTATTTAATGTCTAGAGAACAACGGTCCCAGCATTTCTCCATAGCAAAGTTAAAAGTCACAAAGCCATAACAAACACATGGCTAATAAAAATCATATTGTTGTTAAACAGAAATACATATACAAGATGTACTTGGCAGTTCTGCCTTAAAGAACTCTTAGTTAAAGTCTGCTATAGGAGCTTGTTATCGTTCATCAAACTGTAACGTTACTGAAACTTTAGATTCCACGCGGTAGGTCTACTCCAACATGTCTGTCAACAGTCGATGCTGCTGATTGGCGGTTCACTGGCATGTCCCGCCTCCTGCCAACGGCATACTTCCTGATGCAGCACGCCTGTTAGATTGTACTCCCTCTCGCCGCGTTGAATGCTTTCGCATGCGCGTCTCTTTCATAAACTTTCATAAACTCTCTAGGCCTACTTTAAAATGGAAAATGTCAAATTAATCGTTTCAACTCGATTATACGAGTTTGGAGATCGTTTGACCCCAAAATTGATATCGCGATCGAAATTCGATTAATTGCACAGCCCTAGTCTGATGATAGATTAGCTCCTTTGTGTTTATTGACTCAGATCTCTGCGCTCCAAACATAACTCAACATTGTTTCCAGCCCAGATTTGATTAAATATATATTATGCATGTAATTTCTTGAAAGCCTTTATCCAGACCTTATCTCCAATGTTTTGCATTACAGCATGGGAAATGAGCCATTGACGTTTGGTCGTTTTTAGTGCCATGTTCTAACAATTAAGCAACACAGGGACCAGCAGATTGAAATAGATGAGGCGGTAACACATGCATATGTTACACATGTGTTCAATGGTTGCCGGTACTTAAGGATAGCTGGAGATCTGATGAGATCATTTCTCCTAAACGGAAAAAGCCGGGAGCGAGGAAGGCAGACAAGAACTGAGCCCTCTCGAAAGGCTTAAAGCACAAGGCCGCAATATATATGTTTATATATTTATAGAATGTATGTGTTTGCATGTACTCCTGTGACAGACGTGTTCTAATTGCCTGCTCCGTTGAAACAATACAATTCTACTTCCTTTTTTTGTTTTTTATGTGCTACAAACCTGGACTGATTTAAATAATGATAGCAAAAAAAATGCCCAAAAAAAGAATATATGGCTGGGTATGAAAAAGCGTGCCCCTATATAGCATTCCCTACTCAAGGAAACGTAAAAACCTCACTTAAAAGATCTTACCCTGTGAAAAAACAAAGAAATGTGTGGGGTGACGACGAGAAAGAAAATAACAATAAAAAAATCAAAATGATAATTCCCCACACAGGGGCCATCTTGAATTGTCTCTCCCCCGTCTTGCATGTTCCCGGTCCCTCCCCGCCTCCACTCCAATTAGCATCCTGTTGATGCTGGCAGGCTGGCGTGTGTCATTATCCCCTCATTAGCATGCTAGCACAAACAGCACCGGGGCGCAGCACTTCCTTATGCAGATCCATGTCGCCAGCGTGGCCCTCACAGCTCCCACTCCCCAGACAAACAGGCAGGCTCCGTGGTTCACCCCACCGTTTGACTAGCCTCCATTTGATCTCCTTGTGATCCTCCAAAGTAAAAGCGCGGGGTGGGGGGATTTGACAAAACCGGAGAACGGAGAGTGGTGGGCTCACTTTATGAGGAGCGATCGCGCTTTACTGGCCTCACACACACGGGACGTCGTTTAGGGCGGAACGATTTGGGGAAATAATTGAACTGCGAATGTTTCGACCAATATTGCGATTGCGATTCAGTATGCGATTTTCCTTATGTTCTGTATTATTTGATTGAATTTGATTTGATTTAAATTTATTTCGAACATGTAAAAAGAAACTTAGTGATTATGTGATTTAGCAAAATTATTCACTAAACAAGCAATAGATTCAATTCAATTCAATTGGAGGCAGTCAACATATAAACTGGTCTCTCCTTTAGGCCAGGCCTATATGTTGAGATTAATTGCTGCATGAATTGATATTCTAACATCTTTATTTAACTATTGAGTTGGAAAATAAAAATAAATACGAATCTTGCTGATCTCCACCAATTTATTTATTTTTGCGCAGCCTTTTGCGATTTGCATATCACGTTCTAATACATCATGATGTCGGTTTGAATTCGATTAATCGTTCAGCCCTAACGTCGCGTAACACCGTCCCCATAGGGGCAACCGCCGGGCTCCGTTCCAACAGCACCATGGGAAATGAGGAATGTACCCATGACGATACCGACGAGAAAACCCCTATCGATGTCCTGCTCGGATTGCATTTAAAGGGGACATATTATGAAAACCACCCTTTTCCTGGGATTTGGGGTGTTGTTTTGGGTCTCTGGTGCTCCCACGTCCACGCATACAAACTTTGAAAAAAGTCTGTACATGATTTTTTGAGTGAGATATGCATTTCTGAAAGTACCCCGCCTACAGTAACCAAACGAGCGAGTCAGTTTCGGCGCCTCCTCCTACGTAGGAAGGGGGCACAGCTTAATATTACCTCCCACTTCCCTACTCCCCTCCAATCAGAGCATAGCTGCGATTTTGTGGACCAGTGGACGAGCAGCTCCGGCGGGGGGGGACTCGGCGGCAGCTCAGCTCCGGGAGTACAATCCCTTTCTCTGCCGGACTGCCTCCCCCCGCCGGAGCTGCCGGACTGCCGGACTGCCTGACTGGACGGACTGGACTGTCCGGAGGAGTAGACATGGAGGAGCAAGGGATTGTACTCTCGGAGCTGAGCTGCCGGACTGCCGCCGAGCTACCCCCCGCCAGACTTTTCTGCTCCCGGAGTACACCGCCGGAGCTGCCGGACTGCCGCCGAAGCCTCAGCGGCGGCCGAATGGCTTTGACGGCGGCAGTCCGGCAGCTCCAGCGGTGCCGCCGAAGTTCGGCAGGTCCGGCGTGGGGATAGCTCGGCGGCAGTCCGGCAGCTCAGTCCGGCAGTACAATCCCTTTCTCCTCCATGTCGCAGTTCAGTTCATGGACTTCAGAGAGTCACGGCCAAAGTTCCTTTCCCCCAATTCTTCTCAACCATGGCCGACATATCCCACACTACGAGTCTTTACTTGTTGTGGAAGTGCCAGAGACATCACGTCAGACACAGTCTTTATGATTCATATTATCATCCGAGGCGCACATAGCTTTTGGCCGTGATATTAGATATAATGTTATATAAATACCCATACATAATATTATTGTTATTATATTATATTCATGATAAAGATATAGAGGAGGAGTCCGCAAACGGCAACAATCCCTTCTCCTCCATGCTGTGGTTCAGCCTGACAGCTCATTGGTCAATGGGCAGCAGCTAATTTGCATTAAACCTACAGACAGCAGAAACTGCGCATTCTGAAGGGACTGAAACAGAGGGGAATAGCGGTAGGCCATATCTGTTTTCCTAAAAGCTATATCCCGCAAACAGCTTCAAAAACATTTTTTCTGGAACTCAAATGCTAAGTTTACTTGTTGTGAAAATGCCTTTAAATGTTGCATTCGATTATCGCCAGAATGATTTTCATGACGATGCACAGCACGGTCACATGAGGCGTAATAGAACATGTCTGAGCGTCGCGCAAAGACACCATAATCACTTTGAGTAGGCACTCTGCCAGAGGAGAGACAATATACTTAAGACTCGCCCGACAGGGCTGCTCTGGATAGGGAGAGGGAGGGAGGGAGAGAGGGAGAGAGGGAGAGAGGGAGAGAGGGAGAGAGGGAGAGTATAGGGAGAGTGAGAGAGAGGGACAGAGTGAGAGAGAGAGATGATGGTTCAATCTGGGAATCACTTTTCTGAGTTTCTCTTCATCCGTCACCCTCCCTCCCCCATACCCCCAAATCCCCCCCCCCCCCCCCAGCTCTACTTCCCCCTCCTGCCAAATGATCCCATGAGGGCTGGGCAGAGACATCTGCTAGACTGCAGTATATGGTGTAGTACAGGCTTATTTCATTGAGCTCCCTTTTTTTCTTTTTTTTTTACATAAACAATCTGAATACACTTCCCCGGGAAAAGAAAAGGCTGTTTCTGAGCAAAAATGGCAGCCGGTTCAATGGAGTCTAAAGGGAAAGCGTTCTAAGTGCTGTATCCTGTACCATACGACACTCCCGTGACCCCCGCATGCTCTCTGAGACTGCGGCAATGCATTTCTCCGCCGTGGCAATTTTTTTTTTAAGTTTATCTATTTTTTTTTTTTAGAGCGTTTCCTCTTCATTTACAATTTCAAAACCTGGCCCTAGGAAGAAGGTAGAGATACAGATACATCGTTCCACCTCCGCCCACGCATGGACACAGGCTAGGCTCCTATTTACATCTTCATCTATGGATTTTTTGTTTAGCCATGAGCAATGTGCAACGGACACACTGCAATGGATTATGGGAACTCGGGAAGGTGCTAAACCCAGTGATGGGTTCGCTGTTTGTTTATTGCATAATGGATAGATTTGTGCCAAAACACCCAATGGGGCTAGACAACCTTCCCCCTAGTGCGATTGTATACGTTGTGCATTTGTGTGTGTGCGCGCGTGTGCGCGTGCACGTGCGTGTCTGTGTGTGTGTGTGTGTGCGTTCATGTCAGCCTGCACGTCGTCTGCCATTTGCGAGTCTGCATGCGAGTGTATCCGCGCTGCGACAGGCCTGTTGATGTGTGCGCCGTCCTGAGAGCAAAGCGCTTAGAAAAAAGGCAGTCATCTGGAACGACATCTCACCGTCAGGGGCCCTGGTAAGACATACGGCGACAAGAAGAGGAACCCACAGAGGAACCAAACCTTTTACATCTGTCATGCTGCACCAAGGCACGCCCAGAGAACACAATGTTTAGGATAGTAGTAGAAAAGCCTGACGCACGTGAGGAGGTGTTGGGATAGACGGGAGGTAACGTTTCGGGATGTTTTTTGGCGGCGGAAGTAGACTCTGCTCGTTTTATTTATACTTTCTAGCAAATGTAACGGCGCATGTTTGCTGTTCGGGAGAACATAATATGATAGGATGTCGACAGATTATGCAGAGTTGAATATTTTGGGGGATTTCCTACTTGACGCACGTCAAATGTGTCAACAGAAGCAAAGCACAAACACACACAAGGCGATTGGTATGAGGCACCACTTGCCCGCAACATGACCCGACATACAATATGTATGTCAACTTCAGCATATCAAATAGCTGAGGTTGACAGACATATAATAAACGGTATAATACATATATATACAGATAATAAACTCAGTAAAGAAGCTGTAAGTTGACCGTCTCATGACCTGCTCAGCTCCAGTGATGGCTGATGCAGCACGGAGCCCGTTGGACAGAGCCGCTGGGCAAGTAAGGGAGAGGAGGGATGGCACTCACCTGCATGGAGTCCCCCACATCTCTTCTGGGGCGTCCCTCCGAGAGCCAGTGTGCCGTCACCGTGCGTTTCCGTGGCAACGCTATGGGAGAGTTAAAAAAAAAGAAAACAATCGGTTAATCACTCCTCTGATAGACCCCCCTCTCTTCATTCAACTCTCCACACTGGGTCAAAAGGTCTTGGGTGATTGCATCACGATTGCAGAAATATGTCCTCTTCTCGCTCAGTGATATGACTTGCAGTGACTGGCAAATGCTGTCCACACAAAACTGTGGAAAGGGAAGTTACCCACATTAAATACTCACGACTGTGGTTGGTGCTGCAAGGCAATTGATGTAACTGCCTGTTTTGAAATGTGTGTCCTTGTTACTTAATTACAGGTCAGGTATATAACGGAGTGTATGATTGAAACCACTTCACGAACAGCAAACTAACAAGAGAATTACAGGAAAACAGCTTTTGTAAAATACTGCAATCCAAGGCTTTGTGTGTTTCCGTGATCGCATTGCGTTATCAGGAATTGTAATGAGAAATGTTTGATATTTTTCCTATCTGTGTGTAACATCTATTATTCTGATGTTGTTTTCTTACAATGTCTGACGAGCACAGAAATTATGAAAAGGATTGCATCAATAAACTCGTTGTTTCGTTGCAGAAACAAACCCTTGTTGTTTCTGCAGGACCCTGCAAACATGTCGTGCCCAGTGGGGTAAGCACGGGGACCTTGAGGAGGGGACGGTGGTGGAGATGCACCGGACCAGAGGATCTCTGAGGAACCGGCACCAGGCAACCAACGATCTCAAACAGACCCCGTAGTGTTCTGAAGTTCAACAACGCTTATGAACGGCTCCACGAATTAGGAAGGAATTAATACCGATCGCTCCAGATCCACTTCCATCGCGGGGACGGGTGAGAGAGAGGACTTAAACGCTGGCTCGTTAGCCCGTTGGATTCAGAGAGGCCGACAATGAGTCTGACGCACTCGGAGCCACCTCCACAAAGCAACGCCGGCCGAAGACCCTGATGTCTTTTGTTCAGCTAAAAAGGGCCTTTGAGTCGAGGTCGGGTACGAAGAAACCGCATATTATTAATATCTCTATTATTATTTTTTTCTTCCCTCTGAAACATGCCCGGTTGCTTGGTCGGTCAGATCACTCCCGGGTGGTTTCGTGACACCAAAGCCAGGCCTTGACACCCTCAGTTCCTCACCCTCATGCCTAAAGTGCTTCCCCCCCCCCCCCCCCCCCCCTGTCAGCCGGAGCCGATGCCGGCGAGCTGGTAAGGGGACACATCTTAAGCATGCACACTGTTGAGCGTGCAGCCCTAGCGTGATAGCTCTCCTCACACACACACACGCTGCTGCGGCCCGGGGTTTAGTGAACCACACACTGCTCCTCCTCCCCCAACGCCGCGGGATTAATATCAAGAGCACACCCGGGAGGAAACTTTTGACTCTCGGAACAAGATGGTGATGGCCCCCTGTTACCACGGGTTACCCCCCCCCCCCCCCCCCCCCCCAAACCCACCCTCCCCTTGAGCTAAGGTCACCAATTAATAGTGGCTGAGACTGAAAGGGATCCATAAATGTCAGCAGGCGTTCGCCTATAACTGGAAGAGGCAGTTGAGCGGGTGGGGGGGGGGGGGTTTGGGGAGGCGTGGGGGGTGGGGGGGGGTTTCCGTGACATTTGGAGGGCCTCGATCGGATGCGGGCTGGAAATAATGAGTAGAGCGAGGCAGGGGAATTGGAATGGAGTGGCTCTCTCTTCGCGGGCTCCTTTGTGTGGAGGGTAATCCCAGGTCTATTCCCTCCCTGCTAGCCCGGCCTGGGGCCTACCAGGAAGCGGCCGGGGCTCAGGCCGTCATTATCGCTAAACGCCATCCCACCTGAGCAGCTAATTCGAGCCCACACGTCCATCCTCAACACGCACACTTCACACAATTCCCCCGAACGCGCGCACAAATGACCCTTGGGGGGGAGGAATCACTGCCAGGGTGTTGCGGGAGAGAGGGAATGTTAATGGAGTTCCACCGGAGTCTACTCTTCATCCTCAGCAGCCTGAATATCGCGCTATTTTGAAGGAAAAATACCCTTGTTCCGGTAGGGTTAGGCTTTCTTTCTTGTAAATCAATAGTTTACTTTTTCAATTCGTTTTGAGGGGAGCGAATGAAACAATACGCCCACCGGTCAATATAATGGAGACATATTGTTTGGCATCCATTTACTAAAAAATATACACACAAGGGCAGGGTGGTGTATCGGCGGCTAGGGTGTGATGGTCCCCCGTGTGTCCGAAGCCCACCTGAAGCAGGCCGACCCGAACAACAGACCCTAGCCCCTCCCTGCTCCTTCATTCAATCCGAGACGCTTCGGATGAAGGCATCCGCTGAAGGACTCAATAGTCGACAATACAAAGGAAACGCATTCAAGTTGTTTCTTTGACTTCTGCCATTGATCTTGTCGCAGCGAGGTTGAGATGTGGCCGCCGCTGTGGAAACACTTTGCATGGATGTCTGGCGATTCTGTAATTAGATCCATGGACAGATCAAGAGCAGAATCCTCCAAAACAGCCTATTGTTGAACGACGGAGCTGTCGCCTAGGCCAAGCTGGTGCACTTGGCACAGAGCTAGACATTATAACCAGCTGGCCGCCACATTTGTTAGTTAAGTTGGCTGGGGAAACCTTCCAGAATCTTTGGGGACCATGACAACTCAATGCATTAACTTTCGTTCTGCCTTCCATTTTCCCTGTCTGGTTGCATTTGGAATGCATTTCCATAGATTATCTTGGTCTCCTCAAAGATTCAACAAGGTTTCTTCACCCCGGTGAATAACAGGTATAGCCTGTGTGTGAATCTTCTATTTTTCCTTGGTTCAGCAGAGGTAGGGCCATTCTCCAGACAGCCATATATATATTATTTTTCACCTGTGACACAAGGATGAAAACTAACTTATCATTACACCCTCGTCTCTGCAAAATAAAAAGATTTGCAAGTCGGCTAATAGCTTCAGCCGAAATAGCAGAAGACAGCAAAAATAGAGAAATGGTGTCCACCCCACACACACACACACACACACACACACACACACACACACACACACACACACACACACACACACACACACACACACACACACACACACACACACACACACACACACACACACACACACACACACACACACACACACCCAGTGAGTGAACACCACAGCTCAACGATGCTTAATAAACCGCAGGCAGATGCGGCACCACCCAAGCAGCACTCCCCCTGCCCCCCACCCGCCACGCACCCACACACGCACCCACACACACACACACACCGATATCAATAACATATGCCTGTGGTTTTATTTTGACTGCAACACTGCCAGAGAGCAAACGCTTTTCATTTGCAGATACTCACACCTCCCTATTCCTTGTAAAGTGATAATGTGTGTGTGTGTGTGTGTGTGTGTGTGTGTGTGTGTGTGTGTGTGTGTGTGTGTGTGTGTGTGTGTGTGTGTGTGTGTGTGTGTGTGTGTGTGTGTGTGTGTGTGTGTGTGTGTGTGTGTGTGTGACAGAGTATTACCTTTTTTCTCTCTGCTTGAGTTACAAAAAGGTAAGGTAGACTTAGATGCATCTAAAATAATAACAGTACAATAGTGGAGTACAGACTCTCACACACACACCGGGACAATGGTTTTCAACGACTCAGAAACATTGTCGTCTAGTGAAGCCCAAACTGGCACTCACCGCAGCCATTCTAAAGCATGGCTGGTCTTTAAATGAGGAACAAGTGGACAGGTGCAAGCCGCCAGGAAGATCAAACAAAGCATAAGCACAACCTAGATGGGAAGTAAGACAAAGTGTGACGTTCAAGTCAGAGGATACGGCTCTCACACTTAGGTAGTAAGGTAGTACCAGACTGAAATGCGTCAAAGTCCAGGGTCTTGGCTAGGGCTGGGCAATAATTCGATTACGATTATTAATCGCGATAAAATATGGTTATAAACAAAAAAGTATGGTTTAACCAATGAACACTCTAGTTTCTTCAGGCTGCAGCAGTATCAAATCATATATCGTGATTAATATCGATATCGATCAATATCAAAAATTGTGTAATCGTGATAATATTTTTTGCAATATCACCCAGCCCTGGTCTTGGCCCAGAACCACACCTAGAGGTGTGGTTTCGGTTTGGTCTTCACATGTATTACTACCTTACTGTAGTACTACCTGCTCCTTGCTCCAGCCTACTCAGAACAACACCTAGAGGTGTTGTTCTGCACACTTGGCGCGGCGTGACACACGCCTTAACCGCTCTTTATTCCAGGCGGACAAGGCCTGTGAGTCAATGTTTTGGTTTCTGAGACACGGCGTGTCCAGCGATGTTCGAGATCTGCTTTATCTGAGACGGAGGCATAGCCGTACTCTGCGATGATTATGAGCTGGATATGATTTGCACTTCAGGAGAGAGACAAATTACCTTGATTTCAGCGCAGCATCTGGCTAAGAAAGCGGTTTAATTATCACAACAGCCCTGTTGTTAATCTGCGTGCAGACAAATGGATTAAAATGTAGGCCAACCTGCGTTTGGCTGCTCTCCCACCATGGGAGGGTAAGGGGGGGGCTTCACAACACCCTTACTAACGCACACTATTATGTCGGCAACTCCTCTTCAACAAGAGCCTCAAAAACTGCAGTTAAAAAAGCACAGATTTTGGAGAACAAATACTGATTTTATGAGGGTTTTTATGGTTCACCTCCCGTCTCCATCCGCCGAGAAACAAAGCGACCGTTTAATGATAATGAGCCAGTGGGTATTGGCTCTCACCATAGCTGCACGTCAACAATGAGGTGAAGGTCTTTCCGGCTATCACGATGATCGAAGACGATCTGGCAAGACGTTTGCCTTTCCCTGTGACAACCCATTAACAAACCCATTAACACATTTGTAACCGTTAGTTGGAAAAACAAAAGAATAATGAAGGATTAAGAAAGCAAGTGCCTGAGAAACTCTGAGGAACTGAACAGCTCTCAGTGTAAAGGTCACGTTGTCGGGCGCTTAGGAACAAGGATCCACCTGCTCCTTGCTCCAGCCTGCTCTGTGTTCTTCCCTGACCCCCGCATGGGCGGTGGCACCGGATAGGACACGCAAACGCTCCAGGGAACGCCAAAGTGAGACGGAGCGATCGATTTCCGCAAACAAAGTGAAACTACACTCACTCCCGACACGCCCCTTGCTCCTGTACGGTCTTGTGTTCTGTTGACAAAGCCGACCCCTCGATGCGCACGTATCGGCGTCTGAGCCGCCACGGCGTTGCCGCTGCCCATTGCTCCCACTGTGCTGCCCAGTATTCTGTTTTCCAAGCCCCCTTTGATTGTCTCTTCTTTCATCTCAATCGCCTCTGCCAGCGGGCGCACACACACACACACACACACACACTCTCTCTCCCTGCTCAAACAAACATCTGCCAAGGTAAATCATTTCCCTTGGTGGATCCTAGAGAGAGAGAGAGAGAGAGAGAGAGAGAGAGAGAGAGAGAGAGAGAGAGAGAGAGAGAGAGACACTAGGATAGATCGTAAACAGAAAGATAGATAGAGATAGACAGAGTGAGAGACTCGGATGGAGAGAGAAAGATGGCACACAGTCAATTGTCTTCATGTTATTTTGACACAATGGCCTAAAATTGCCTTCAATTTCAACCTGAATTGAATTCATTAAAGTTTGATTTTGAATGCATCACTGCGTATTGTGCATTTTTATAATATAAAAAAGGAAATGGAGCGAAATCCCCATCATGATAATATCTCAGTGTTTCCACTATGATTTATTCAGAGCCGAGGCTGTGGTGTGTGTGTGAGGTGAACTATATTGATTTGTGCCCAAACGGGGCTAATGTGCCTCTGAACAGTGCTGATGTTCGCGTGCACGGTGCTGACGTGCACGTGCACGGTGCTGATGACGTGCACGTACACGTGTCGATGTGCACGTGCACGATGCCGATGTGCAAGGCTCTGTGGCATACCAACAATAATGTTCTCCTTCAGTGCAGTAAGACGTAACAGTGTAACAACTGTGGGGGAGTTGCAGTAAGGAGCCATCTACATGTGTTTTTAAATGAAACAAACAGTATTTGGGTGCATGGCTGATGGTTGTGGCACCGCTAATCCAGCCTTGCTCAACTGCTGGATGCATAGAGGGGAAACACTGAAACCTTTCAACACATTCATCATCGGCTGCTGAAAGGGGAGAGGGACGAATAATAATATGGGTGTGCAGGTTGGAATGCATAACAAGCAAAGACAAACTTTATCTGGGTGGGGATTGCCTGGGCTATCTTGTTGAACAGCTAATTAAGATCAAGACTACTAAAGATTCCCACTCAATACAGCTTTCATGGCTAGATATTCCACTCATGGCAGCATCAATATGAATGCATTGTTTACCCCTGCCTCTCTCGCTAGTCCCTGCTAAGTCAACTCCAACCATAGTTGGAATTGACTGATATTTTCAGATATTTCTGGAGCGCGTCGTTTCCCGCTGGGGCCCTGTGTGTACATCTGGGTCCTTTCCCTGTCACGCTGCATGGGAAGAGAGAGATGTTTGGTTTTGGCTTGTGTTTCCTCAATCCCACTTAGGGATGTTGTGGTGGAATGCGAAGCCGGAGGAGAAGAGTCTCAGGGAGAAAGAAAGAGTTGGAAAAGAGAGAGAAAAGATAGAGCAGCTGACAGTCTTTCCCTCCCACGTAGGGCTGAACGATTTGGGGAAATAACCGAATTGTGATTATTTCGACCAATATTGCGATTTAGTATGCGATTTTTCTCCTTAAAGTTTCTTATGTTCCGTATTATTCACTAAACAAGCAATAAATCATTCTATAGTATGACCAACAATCTTACTGATCTTCAGTCAGTAGCAGTAACAAAACATTTTAATCGCAGCCTTTGTGATTTGGAAATCGCATTCTATTACTTTGCGTTGTCGGTTTGAAATCGATTAATCGTTCAGCCCTACTCCCACGGTGGCATTTGAAACATCTTTGTTGTTGGTGTTTAATAAGGACCTTCCTCGTTATGACACACCGAGGATGAAACTCAAAATTCATACTGTGCATTAAGCAGGTCCGTTTAGACAGCCATTACAAAACAAAGACACAAAACCATTACTGCAGTAGTTAGGCCATAGTATCGCCCATGGTATAATATAGCTGCAATATATGGGTTGATACACTGGGTCGAACTGTGTGGCACAAAATGTATTGTATATCATCCTCTAAAGACTGTTTTACAGTCCCACTGAGCAGAGTAATACCGTAACAAAAATGTTTTACATTTGCATTCAATGTTTGACCTTTCCTAGTAATGCCCTGCTGTATATTATTCACACAGTGCGCTGCGCAGTGAGTTTACTGCTGAATAGCTAATAACCATGGGTTACATTTTGTGTGTGTGTATGTTTGTGTGTGAGTGAGAGTGGGTGAGAGAATTGGAGTGAGAGACATTTACTCAATTCTAACAATCATACCAATTTACCAATTACAAATAACTGTTGTGGCTATGATGTTATAATTATGTTGTTTATTTCGGTTTACATTAATTGTAAGACAGCTATGGGGTTGCACTTTGGTAACGAGGGTGTGTGTAATTTCATGCTAATTAAGCTTTTTTTAAGCAGAAGAAACAGGAAGAAACAAAGAGAGAGAGAGAGAGAGAGAGAGAGAGAGAGAGAGAGAGAGAGAGAGAGAGAGAGAGAGAGAGAGAGAGAGAGAGAGAGAGAGAGAGAGAGAGAGAGAGAGAGAGAGAGAGAGAGAGAGAGAGAGAGAGAGAGATGAGAGTAAGAAAGATAAAAGGAAGAGAGAAAGAAAGAGAGAGAGATAGATTAAGGCTCGGGAATGGCCGGGAGTGATTACAATAAAATAATGATCGTATTCAATGCGACGGTGCAACTGGGAGATTTTCCCGGTAATTGAAAATTTTGAAGTGACTGTGAAGGACACAAGGCATTTAAGTCCATGACTTCATTTTAAGAGGAGTTTATTCCTTTCCCCCTTTCTGGACAGCTCAGTTTACAAACACAAACACACCCATCTTGGCCTAAAGCTTCACCAAAAGCACAGCGTTTCCCCCACACAGACCTCCAGAAGGGGATCGGCGACGCTGAATTACTACTGCAATCAGCTAAGCCAAAAATAATATATATATACCAATAAAATATATTTTTAATTAGAATTAGAAATAATGCTGGGCGCACCAAAGGCATTTTGCTTTGGATTCAACACAACCATGCAAAATGGGATCTTAGTAGATCTGCACCTATGTATAACTGTGTGTGACAGAGATGGGCACTGCAGACTTGAGACTCGGACTGGATTCGCGAAAAGAAAATGGGCACTTGCCTGAGACTCGCCTAGTGTGAGCCTTGACTTACCCGAGACTCCAGCGCTTCGAGCCTCAAGTCTCTCTGGGGACTTAAAGCTCAAATTCTGTCAGCTTCTAAGGAATATGGTAAATAATCGCTGAATGCATTGTCTGTTGTTTGTTGTTTGTTTGTTGCCCCACTGTTGAGAGCCTACAGGGAAAACACTGCATAATCACCGCAGCCCAGTGGCCCCTGTGCGGCCCCCCAGTAGATGGCCCCGCACTCGGAGGGGCAGTGCCGCAGTCCCGCAGCCTCTGAACTGAAGTACGTCAGGTAGCCCGCGAGACACACTGGGCTCTGGCCCGGGGATCACCTGTTCTCAGCGGTTTAGCGCTGTGATCTCGGCAGCCCATCGGTAAACACCGCTAGACACAGCGGGAGGTTCCCTGCTGAACCTTTCACCGCTACCCTTCGCATCGCTTCATCACCGCTTGCGAATATCCGTTGAATATTCAACAGGCCTATCCGAAAATCAAGTCGCTTCGAAGTCAATAAACACGGTGTCACCCTGTATTGAATATTCCAAACGTCACGGCACAGACACAGTGGCTGATCGCAACGAGTCGAAACGTCCACCCCACCTAGGATTGGCCAAGCCTTGTGCTTTTTAGGAAACCCTGCTGTCTAACCCCTGCTGTCAGTGATTGGTGTTTCTCTCTAATTCAGTTCAAATTGCCGTTGCTTTACTTGTGAAGTAGAAAATGTAAATATACCAAATGGATTGAACAAAGAAAACGCAACCACAGTTCTGTGATTTCCAGATGAAGGAATGAAATCGAACCCGTGCCGTGAATGTGTTACTATTTCAGCAACAATGTTTTGTTTACGGACTTACATTGTTATCCGTTATCATATTCAAACTTGTGACATTGATTTTCATCTGGAAACATTTTGTTTTTGTTTTACTGTCGGACTACATCTCTTCAACAACATCCATGCTCTGTCTTTTCCGTTGTCTTTCATCTTAGGTTTTTTTCTCTGGTAAGAAGCTTGTGTTGTTGGTAAATTATTTTTATCTACCCGCAGCAGTGGGTGGAGACTTGAAAAGTTAACTTCAGGCCCTGGCGCTGAGGCAGGTTTGTGTATTACTGATTCTCTCCCTAAATACATATTAATAAACATGTTTTACACCACAAACAACAACAAAAAAACAATCGCTAATTAATAGTCTTATTATTCATCAAAAATCTGCAGCTGCTGATTGCAAATGTGTCAGCGTCAGCCTGGATCTATCTGTGTTGACTTATCCCTGTCCAAGACTTGAGAAAACACTGGAGACTGGATTTGGACTGGCACCATAAGACTTGAGACTGGACTTACACTTAAAATCAGCTCTGGTGTGTCCTGTCTGTATATATTATACACAATATATCAAGTATACCAGATATATGAACTGCCTCTCAAACAATTGTAATAGGTCACGTCAGGTGACTGATCACTCTGATCATAATTGATGTGTGACTTGATTATTCCATAGCTATACACCTTCCAAATGAAGACATAGCTTAAGGTTAAACAAATGTCGGCAGGCTTGAGTCTTATCTAGCAATGCATTCTCAAAACAAAACAAAATTGACGGCAAATGAAGTGCAAACAAAAGGAGATGAAACAAAAAAGGAAGATGAAGAAATATGCAGCACACCCCTCGGAAATAAAACAATATCAATAAAATATTTAAGCACACCAATGTGCAAATAAAGAAAATACTAAATCTAACAAAAACCTCAGCACACAACATTCAAACAAAATTAAATAAAATAACTCAAAAGGACATGTCAACACACCGCACCGTGCACTATGATGGCCCACACCGACTGAGGCAGAGCTGGGTTTGGGCTGTCCTACTGAGGTTGACCCCCCAGGGGGGTGTACTTCTGGACCCTGCCGATTCCATGGCACGTTCTAGCCGTTTGTTTTATTTACATAGGTGCCCCCTACTGCACCCCCCTCAACGGTTTCATTCATGTCATTATTGTCATTGAAGAAATAGTGAAAGAATAATAAATGCATGATGATATAAAAGGTGGCATTAGCTCACGAATGGCTGTACACTAAATGTAGGAATAATCAAGAAAACAGGTGTCTTAATAATAGAAAACCGCCTACATACTTGATTGCACACAACAGAAGCGACAGTATTACAAATACTATAATAGTACTACAAATGTAAGACTTTGTCGGAAACGACAAAGACAACCGACGTTTCTTGTGAAGTTACTTTGTTGTAACATTGTAATGAGACACGTTCTGTTGGATTGCACCGCAGCCCTAGCGTTGTACTCCAACTGCTCTATTCTGCTCTCTCCCAGTCCCTTTACAACTCTCAAACCCTAGCGACAGCATCTTTAATTGCTTGACGCATTGGCCGCAGTCATTCTCAGGTCAACATAAAAGGGCTCACCCACTCTATAAGTTACGCAGGGGGACCGAACCCCTTCTCATCTCGAACCTGGCACACACACAGGGGGGGGGGGGGGGGCACCAGTGCATCATGACCAGGCGCTGTTCAGGAACCGATTTCTGAAACGCTGTCCTCTCCTCATCCTGTCCCCCTCCTACACACTCTCATCATCACCACCGAGGATAAACATGACCCCGGGAAAAATTAAAAGGGACTCATAAAGAGAGAGGCGGCCCACGCAGCGAGCCAAATAGAGGCCCTTCACCACTCAGAGACCTGTGTCTCTTTGAGTGTATCGCACACAGACCGCCGCCACCGCGCTACGATGAACCGCTCAACGCTGCGGGGGATGCCAAACTCTTGTCCAGAAGTGTGCTCCACGGTTTTGCTGAAAAGGCAGGCGTGGGTGTTGGTAGAGTTGTCACTAATGGAAGCAGAACACCTTTGTCTTTCAACGTTCAAAGAAAGCACCGACCAGATTGGCTGTGCATACGCCTACTGCCGTTTGCGTACACACACACACACACACACCCACGATGCAGTGCAGTGTAGACTTGTTTTAGGGAGAGGTCGTCTACATACTAGAGTTAGGCTAGGGTCTAGCTGTCAATTGTTCTTAGCCTTTGCTCGGTCAGTACCAAAAGTACTGTGTGCGTGTATATGAATGTGTGTGTGTGTGTGTGTGTGTGTGTGTGTGTGTGTGTGTGTGTGTGTGTGTGTGTGTGTGTGTGTGTGTGTGTGTGTGTGTGCGTGCATGTGTGTGTCTGTGTGTGCACGCGTGTGTGAACATCATCCCCCTGGGTGGAAGCGTTGTGCGGACGGTTGCCGGCGGTGACCGCTGGACCGCAGCGGCCGGCGGTTAAATGAGCCGTGCCGCTGACGCCGCGTCCGACGTGCGGAGCGACAGACGCGTTTGGGCTGGGGGTGGGGGGGGGGGGGATGGGTGTGCTGGAGAGCGACGGCAGCGCCCAGCGGGAGGTTACCCAAGGTCCTCTCTCAAGACCCAAGCGTGTTTTTTCCTTTTTCCTTTAGGAATATGTGCGCTTTTTAACCCTTTGATCAGGAGATCTGAGAGGCAACAACGTGGTCTAGGGGGAGCTGACAGAAAGGGCACGGAGAGCATCGTGACAACAGGAGGCTGGCTGACGACAGAACTGACAACCTGACAAATAGGCCTTCCAACGCCATCTACTGAACCCTCGACTTGAAACAGCGGCGGTGTCGAGGCCGCGATCAAGCCCATCCCGGCCCATCTTATAGAGTCTTGACACGTTGCCAGCCTGGGTTCTTTTTTTCTTACCTTCATTTAAAATAAATACCCCGAGCGCCCCACACACCAAACAGAGAGCCTATCTTGAAGGAGCAAACAAGATCCTGGCTGCGAGGTAAAACCTCAGCTGCCCAAAATAAGTGTCAAAGGAAATGATCTTGGCCGAGTATGAACACGCAGCAGGTATGCCTAGAGTAGGCCGGAAAGGGGGAGGTGAGCATTGATGGGGTCATGCTAGAGTGTGTTTATGTCAAGGTGCTCAATTCCAATGCATTAGATAAGGTCTGCCGGAGATGGCAAACAAAATGGGCCGGTGTTTGTTCTCTGTTTGTGAGTTTACCCGGCTGAAACCATTTTGTGTTCTTCCTCTAAGTGCAGGCAATGTAAGGAACGCATGAGTAATAAGCAACCGGTAAATTGTGTGTTGATTAGATTAGCTTCTGAGAAGCACGGGAAGATGTGCATTGCATTTCTCCTTAAGACATGACAAGAATAAGATAGTATTTTTCTATATCTTCTGCCTACTTTTAGAGTAGATAAAGCCATACTATCATTCCACTGAGTAGCATATTAGTGCGGGAGAGGATTCCTGAACGGTCTGAACCAATTCACATCATATAGGTAAAATATTTTATCTGTCGGTTATATTTGCAAATAGACATCGGCAGTTAGCTTGCCTGGGGGGGGGGGGGGTTAAAGAAAGGAGCCTAAAGAATGGATCCTTCTTTAGGTATATGACATACAGAGAATGTAGTGAGCTGAGACAGTAAACATATGCATGAAAGCCATATGTTAGTTAAATGACAGTTTATGGTCATTGTAAATATGCAATGTCAATGTGAAAGCCTCTGTCGCTGCACAAGAGTTATACGTTTCCCTGCAAACCTCCGTAGGCGTGCTGCCAGACGTAACTATCGGTTTAGGTTACATTTCTGCGGGTCAGTGAAAAGACTGAACCCACATGCATGTATATTTTGAGCTTATAATGCCCCCACACTACTTCTGTCTTGCGTTCCTGAGTTGTGATGAATCGCGATCACATGCATATTTTGGAAAAAAAGATTCCCATGTGATCCCCTAATATTTTTTCCCATGATGCTGTAGAGCTGGCTGCAGCGTAACACTTTCATCAAAGACATGTTGATTATTTGAGCACACAGCAGTTTATTACCCCTATAGGCAGCAGAAATGCAAGATGATAAATGCTCGTTTAGTCGAAACTCTTGTTTGGATGAATGAGTATCTTGCCATTAGCCTACTTGGTAATGTACCGCAAAACAACTTCATTTTGTTTAAATAGAGAGAATTGTATGAGTCTTTTGCCCAGAGGCGATTGAAACCACATGACAGTGGTCTGAATTACAATGATGTAGTCCGGAGGCTGTTCCCTTCAAACGAGCCTTTTATATATGAGGTCGGACGTCATGGGGACAATATAATATATCTTAAGACATAGCCTAGGTCGACAATAACAGTTAATTTGAGTCTATTCTCTAATCAGTTTAAGTCTCAGTTTAAGCAGCCTAATTGCCACATCCATTACAGTTAGTGCTTGAGAAACTCCATCAGCAATCTAAAAGGCAAAACAAAACAGAATTGGCAGAGATATAAGAAATCATATTCTACCAGAGGGGAAAGGCATAACGAAAGCCCTGGACATCCATTGCTCTAAATACTATGCCTTTTATGGACATTGGTAAAAGCAAGTCACTCCGGAGCAAAGTTTCAGTGCTCAAATTACACATGAACATTGCATAAACATATATCTCATCCACAAAATACCTAATAGCCTACTCTATTCAACGGGCTACATTTTTTTAAAAGCAACCATAGTCACCGACAACAGCCCTAAGGAGCCGCTTCGCGCAACTGGTAGATAAAAAAGAAAGACAACTTTTACAGAGGCGTCGGCATGGCGTGCGATCTTTACCTTGTTCTCCAATGTCCCCGCTCGCCCGCTCCGGCACGCCGTTGAGCAGCAGAAAATATAGGATAAAAAGGAAACGTCCACATTGTGTCGGCAAGATTTGGGCATTTTTCTGCCTGTGTTTACTGTACATCCCTGTGACCCTCGGTGCCGCTAGCCGTCCTCCCTTGGCTCGCTCTTCCGCCGACTCCTTCAGACTCGCTTCAGCCCGAGTGCTGAAGCTGTCGGGCGCGCGGCAAAACAAGGCATGGAGCGGATTGGAGGGCGCGAGCCCGATCGGTGACTTTCCCGCTCCCCCCCCTAGGACTTTAAAGATGTTCCTAAAAGCCGCCCATTGATCCAGACGAGGCCCATACCCACACACAGACATATTGCATATACATCCTACAACCAAGCTGGTTGTAGGCTTGGGTATTTATTTCTATGCTATGACAGAATTTGCTTATAATAATGTGCAAGCACAAAATATGTAATATACGATATCATTATTACCTTATTTTACATGTCATATCGGCCACCTACAGTATACGTCTCAATATGTTTCATTATTCGTATTTCTTCGAATGCAGCGGTGAATGGGGAGACCCGAGGATAAGGATGGTACGTTTCACAGTAAAGCGCCTCTTTCTTTATCCCAGCCTATATGAATTTCTACTCTCACAATTTGCATGGAGGCAGTTATTAAAATGAGCCGGAAAAAATGAATAATGCATTTGAGGGTAGCATTTACAAAGTGGAATTTATTTCCAGCTCTGTTGTTCACCAGTGAATATTCAGATTATTGGATCCAATGATAGAGGAAAAGAGTGTAGCACAGCATGGGCTTGGTGATATCTATGTTGAAAGAGGAAACATGGAAAGAAACAAAGAGTTCCTTTGATAGTAGCCTCTTCCATCCGGCACCCTTGGGCCTTCTTTGCCGTATGCATATCCTATCATTGCTTTTACAGCACATTGTTGAGCCCTTCAATTGACCCATTTTTGTATTTATTGAATTGTAAAGTATCTCATAGCTCATTTTAATTCGCATTGTGTTTAAGAAAAAACAACCCCTTAGACTATAATGGATAGATAATAATGATTATGAGATAAGAGATTGGTCATTCTTTCATTGTCTTTGTTATCATCCTATCCAGTTTACCACACACTGGTGATGCCGCGGTTTGCACCGGTTGCGTCTTGGTTGTATTCCCCCAGCTGTGCTCATGGGATCTTCTTCCCCACCTCGTTATCGTCAGTTCCTCATATACCATCACTCTGTCTGCAAAAGAGGATGCAGTCTGTGTATGTGCTGTGGGAGACCAGGCAGGGCACTTCCTTCCTGCTCCTCAGTCCCAGTAGGTGGAGGCCCACTAAGCCTCTCCCAGCTGTTCCCCTTCCTCTCCCCCCTCCCCCTTTGTTCTCTGTTGGCAGAACTCTATCCACCCATGTTGACTCATGTTGCCCATGAGAACTTTATAGACTCCACCTTTCATAGGGTGGGTGGACTCCTCAGGAAGTATCCACACGGAGTCCCAGTCAGCGGGGTTTAAAGGTTAAAGGCAGTGGTTCACTCGCCCCTAACCTACCAAACGTAAAAGCGCTACAAAGCTGCCCTCAGCTCCGGGTCAGTTCCGTCCACCTGACCGCCTGAAGACGACGAGACCTTTGGGAGCGCCCTCTTCCGACTTCTCCTGTTAGTCTGTGGCGGAGGTGGACGACTCCAATATGGGAGTTCATCGACCAGACGCTCCATCCCTGCACCCCCCTTCCTGTCGGCACCCCCCCCCCCCCTCCCCGCTGAGATGAACCATGACCTGCCCACCGCAGGAATCCTCTGGCGGTGAAACCTGCCCTGGAAGAGCGGAGGCATTGGGTTGCAGACGTGCCGAGCATCCGTTTCTTGTGTGCGTACCGCGTGGATGTCTTTGTGTGTCTCTAGAGTCACCGGCCCCTTCACCGTCTCAGAGGTCCGTCTCTGAAGTCCTTCCGGTGTCAGGTTTTCATCAGCCCGCCCCCTGCCTCCACGGTCCATCCCACCTTCAACGCCTCGAGACGCAGAGCTGCCACCACCAGTGCTCTGATTTCACCGCCTTACCGGCCCACCTCGCTGGATGACTGTTTGGTGCGACCAGTCACACAGCTCCCGGTAGCCTGCCACCACGGCAGAGGGAGTGAGGGGTGCTGGAGTGCTTCCAGGGACATCTTGGATCCAGCCCTTCCTGTATCTGGGTGCGAGCTCTGATCCGTAACAGGTAAGCCAGCTCAGACCAATTACGCCCCCTGCTTTAATCGTCACTCAAGGGCTCCGGGGTGCATCAGGAGTGCCGGCCAAAACAACGTTGTTCTGCCTCTCCCGTGGGTGCCACGCTCCCGTCCTGGCACTTTGGGATTATAATTAGGATTCTGAATTTCCTGGTGAAAAGGGAATTAAATGGATGATTCACCTCTTTCCAAACACTGATGTTCCTCTCTACGATTTGAATGTGGTTTCACCTTTTGTTCTCCTGATGGCGAGAGTGGCCATTGTCCAACCCAGCTCTGTTTAAGAGGTATTAGTAGTATTATTGTCACCGGTTGTTGGATGGAAAGGTCAAGCGGTTTCAGCCAGACAGGCCCCCTAATCTGTCCTCTGATTTATTTCTTTGAACAGCGTGTGGGAAAGAAAAGGGCACTCTCAAAAGTGTCGAAGGTCGTCTTCAGAGATGCTTTCGGTAAAATAAAATATATTTGTGAGTTTTTGGGGAAATGTTATTTTCCAAGTCACATAATATGTAAATAAATGCAGTATTAAACTCCAAACCACCACTTTGTACCTTCAAAGCATGCTAATGGTATAAAGAAAGATCCAGGCTTATGGGCTAAAATAGCAGAAGTAACACCCAATAAAACCCTTTTCAGAAGATAAAATGACTCGCGGCAAGTTGGAAAATAGGATTTTCCATTCTCCTCTGGCATTAGAAAAAGGAAGTACCTTCCATAATGACTTTTATTGACCGGACCTGGTCCTTAAGAAAAAGTGAGATTTGTGCAATGGCTGTCCAAACGAACGAACAAATGAATCATAAAATACCGCCGACAGCTACATCTACCGGCTATGACACCACGACGAATCCTCACTTTGATTCAAACCTAATGCTAACTGTATCGGTCAACAGTAGTAGAAAAATTAATAGCAATATCGACCACGAAGCGAAAAAGCAAACATCATCATCACAGCCCAACGGTTTCATCTCAATGCGGAGTCGTCTCCGGGGTCTTGGACTGGATGCTCATCTCTCGGTCTGTACCGTGTTTTTGAGTCCTTCTCGTCCTGTGAAGCCCTACCAGGCATGGCCGTGGTGCGGCCTTGGCGTCAGAGGCTGAAGCCCAGAATGTTTTATGAATCGCCCTGGATCTAAAAACAAAGGAATAATACATAGACAGCCCGGAGCCATTCATCTGTCATTCCGATCATGCATTAAAGCCCTGGGAAGTAATATATCCTTGATAAAAAACACAAGTGTGTTTTGGGAGATAGACAGACGGACAGAAAGACAGAGAGGTAACCCTGTAAAAGGGTTTGTCATTGCACTACACACTGTATCAGAAATATATGTGTGCTTGTGGCTGTGTGTGTGACTGAAATTATTGTGTATATTCTAATTAACTATTAATTAACTATTAACTACTAATGTCAACGTAAAAACATTTCCGTTTTTATCTAGTCTGGTATTGTAGTAATTGTCAATATATGTGTTATGATAGCAGTTGTGAAGTTTTCTTCTTCTACACCATACTAATACTAATGACTTACAATATAATATTGGCAGTTATGTGTGTGCGCGTGTGAGTGTGTACGTGCGGGTGTGAGTGTGTTGCTTTGATGGATTGACCTTTCATTATCCAGGAGGGGAATGAAAGGTGAGGGGGGGGGGGGTCCCCCTGACCCTGAGCAGGTCAAATAGAGAAGACGAATGAATGAAGATGAAATGATAAAGAGAAATAATAGTGTGATGATGACGATGTTGACGATGAAAAGCGGACAAATCATCTACAGTCGTGGCACAGGTCGCCACTGGCAACCATACAGCACAGGTTTGTCAGGAAGAGGGTGGAGGAGAAGTTTCAACCAGTTGCATGTAAAGTAACGTAAACTATCGATAACCGTTTTACGTTTCCTCCCAACAATGTCTCGAAGTGAAGTTCAACGTATTCTGTTGTTGAAATTCACATGTCAATCGAATTGCCCCGACTTGCCCAAATGTCCCTCTTTCGGATTATGCGGCAGTACCAATGCAAGAATAAAATGAAGATAAGATTAGATAACTACAATTAAACAAAGACCTGGAGGGCAGACCATTAAGTGTCGGGACACGGGGTCTAGAGGATTTGACCAGTAGCTCGTTAGACCCATTCTCATTGATGACTCATCATCTTTTGTTCCATAGTGATCAGGGCTGGCTGGTGGCTGCTCTCTCCGTCTCCGCCTATTCTTTGAATGTGAGTGTGGCTCCTTCTATCGATTAGTCCCTGGGAGCTGTGAGAGTCCCTTTCAGCACATCTCAGTCCCCAGCATCAACCGGGGCCACAGAAGGGGAGGATCAGAGGTTGATCCCGGCCAACCCCCAGCCTCGAGTCATTCATGTGGCTTTTGGTTGTCTCGCCCGGTAAGACCCAGGGACACCTGATGAAACTCAAGCACATTGGCTTGTTGTTTGTCTGTTTGAATACTAAAGAACCATTCTGGGGCCGGAAAGATCAGAGCAAGGCTCCCTGCGTCAATAAAGCATAATGTCTATCGTCTCCTTTTTCTGTGAATTAAGTATTTCTTCTCATCCTCTTCTGTAGTTTTAGCACGGCTGCAGTTTCAGCACTGGGCCTCTGGCCTGGCTGAACTTCTAAATGATGACTACTGTCATTTCTTTATGACTAGTGTGTGTGCGTGCGTGCATGTGTTAAAACACACACACGCACACACACACACACACACACACACACACACACACACAGCTCAATCATGTTATATGTGCTAGGCACCAACTCCTCCCCCCCCCCCAGTACAAAGAGGGCTCGTACTGTACTTGTAAGTAAGAAGAGCCGAGCCGGAATTGACGATAACCGCAGAGAGAAATTGGAAATAATGAGCAACCATATGTGGCGCGGGGTCCGTAATCAAGCATGGCTCGATACACCAAAGCCCATTTGTTTAATTTACACACTGTTCGTTTATGTTAATTGAATATACATGGTGCTAAGCAACTCTTTCAGTCGCTTTTTCAGAATAAACTGCGCAGAAGGAATTAGGTCTCCCGTTACCGGCAACAAAACAATAAAAACATTGATTCCAAAAGTACTAAATACATTTAGTGTCGAACCCTCCGGGAGTGGCTTTGAGATGCATGCGCCGACAGGCCTCCGTATTCATTACACGCTTCAGTGGCTCTATAGGTAGACCGAGATGGATATCGTGGACGGCTGGAGGCTGAACACGGTGAGGAGGACACCGTATAGGTGTGCACCTGCCGGGTAGACAGCTCCCCCGTTGGGGGACGAGAGGAATGTATTCAGCTGTGAGTGGGTTTGTGCAACACAGAGAACGCAGTCTTTAAGGTCGGCCGCGGGAGGCAGGGTTTCAGCAGTCGTTTAGCTAGCATACACGCGCTGAAACCACGGGGAGCAAGGGGAAGGAAGAGCAAGCAGTGGTGATAATGATGATTTCACGCGCGAGTCCATGCCTGGGCTTATCCTCAAAGGATAAACACTCTTCCAACTCCCATTCCACCCCCCACCCCCCCCTCCCTCCCTCCCTCCCTCCCTCCCTCCCTCCCTCCCCCACCCCCCACCCCCCCCTCCCTCCCTCCCTCCCCCCCTCCCTCCCTCCCTCCCTCCCTCCCCCCCTCCCTCCCTCCCTCCCTCCCCGAACCCCAACAAAACTAGAGATGTTTGCCACAGGGGGCAAAATGTCCCGACACTGAGCTTAGTAGATAAGGGGTTGAAACATAGGTTTTAAATCAACACCAGATGCTGTGTATATGGACACGGTTGCAAAAAAAAAAAAAAGAGACTAAAAACGTGCCGGGTTGTAGGATGGAGAACGTGCCTCCTACCAATTTCAAATCATTTATTTATACCCTGGTATGTTCCTGTGGCAGTTGTGTATTGCCTTTTTGGAAATGGAATTCAAATGAGCGCGTGTGCGTGTGCGTGTGTGTGTGTGTGTGTGTGAGAGAGAGAGACTTCCTGCCTGCAACAAATAAAAATGCAAACATTTGGTAGCGTCTAGGGCTGATGTTTATAGCAGACCTGCGCCGCCTGGGGAGTCCAGCACTCTTCTCAGCGTGTTGGCCCAGTTTTATCAATCAGATATTAGCTTGAACCCCCCATGACAGACAGTACTGGGGCTATGCTGCAGGTTCCCCCTCCCCGCCTTCATTCAAACCTGCCTGTACCCACACGTACCCCATGTTTCTCACAGCCTGGAAGTGCTGCCTTTTTTATACATTTTCTGGTTAGAGCAAGAAGGAGGACCGAGATAGGGCGAGAGAGAGAGACAGAGACAGAGACAGAGACAGAGACAGAGACAGAGAAAAAGGAAGCAGGTGCAATGATAAACGAGAGAGAGACACCGACAAAGACAGAGCGCAAAGACACATGAGAGAGAGGGGAGGGAAAGAGAGAAAAGGAGGGGAACAGTACGACAGAGAGAAGGGGGAATGAGAGTAGGAAAGAAAGAGAGAAGGGAATACGAGAGTAAGAGTGAGAGAGTGAGAGAGAATCCTTTATTTGGATTGCGTCTCAAGAGTAACCGTGGCAATTTAGAATGTGCCCCTTTCGGCCAGAAATCATCTGCATAGTGGATAAGTTAATTAAGAGTGAGGGTGGTGATAACAGGCCTTGTATTCTGCCTGTGAGGTACAGTAATTGCATTTCAAATTTTGTTTTTATCAAAGAGCCGCACTCGAAAGAGATAAGACTCCTCAGAATGGCACCGAGCCAACTTGGCACAATGTGCGCGACATAATACATGTTCAATTAAAAGTGAGAATACAAATACATTATGAAGGGTGGCTGACTCCAGACTGACTCAAAGGGTTAACTGGGACCCCAGAACCAGGGCTCCAGAACCAGGGGGCCCATATCTCAAGGGCTGCATTCAAACATAACCAATGAAATGACAGTGCTTTCTCTTACATTAGTTAAAATTACTTACAAAACATGACAGTCCCGCTCTCTCATTTATCCATCAGTCGCTTGGCAGGAATCAAGCCAACAATGGGATCTTAATCAAGGGATTACTCAAAATTAAGATGTTGGCCTTCTGGTTGAGTTTTTGGATTCTATTCAGATATTATTTTATCCTTGGTTAACAAGCGATGCAAGCTAATTTGTAGAATAAACGACTTGATAGTCAGGTTTTGTTGCATTTATAGATTGCAATAATTGTATAAATCTGGGGTGGTGGATAACGAAATAAAGCATGAATGCACAACAACAATTTATTCCTGCTCATGCCAGGAATATCCATTCCCAGCCAATCACCATGGGCCCATGAGAGGGGGACATCAAGATTAGGTTGTACCACTCTCAGAAATGAAACATTTACTTAATATTTATGTTGGTTTTCTATAATGTAAAATTTAATTATTGGGTGACACCAGAACGCCTACACCAGACATAAAACAATTATCTGGGAGTCGATTTAGCGATGGCAATCTGCACGCTAGCATAAGGCGTTGAACATGAGAAATGTTAAATCACATGGCACGGATGCGAGGGAATGAACTTCAGTATTCCTTCTCCACTTGGAATGGAAACGGCAGCTTTACCTTCAATTAACTACACGGTTGAATCCAATTTGACTGAAATTGACAAAAGGGCTCGGAGCATTTCCCTTCTTGTGTAAATGTTAATACTAGGTATTAAAGACGGCCACGGGAGACGGCATTGGCTTTGATTTACTTTCGAATCATACTCCATATGCAGCAGCAGGGGTTGGGGGAGGGGGGGGGGGCAAGTTGGTGGTTTCAGCGCCTGTATACAACGCTGGGAATTATAGAACATATGGGACCACAATAACAGGACTGGACTACTTCAAATGTGATGCATTTAAACTACTTGTGAGACCATCGCAGGCCTTCACACTGTCTGGCCCAGCCTCAACACCTAACCCAACCACACAGACAGAACTATATCTTCAATATCAACAAATAGCTGCAAAAGGCTCACATCCAAAGTTGGCTTACTCGGGGTGGGGTTGATACGTGATTTTACCATGGCTATTGAGTGCACTCAGCATTTCTCAGACACATTATCTCTCGCAGTTAACCTTGTAGAAATGTACCATCTTTTTTTAAGTCTAACTAGAAAAATGAAGTCCAAGCGCCACCTAGTGGTACAATCAATAGACGGTCGTTTCGCTCATACTGCGTGGCTAATGGTTCGGAGTTTAAACAAATCTGGTAACGCGGATAAAATAATAAAAACATGTACAATCAATAATAATGTGACAAACATATGAATAATAATGACACATAGAAATGCTCTTTTCCACTTACTGATAGGCGGAGTTGTCATAGGGTTCAGAGTTCATGTATAGTACGCATGCGCCGTACATATCACGGTGGCCGCTCGTCAACTCAGCTATGATAGTAGATAATGTATATTGAACCTTAACTTCTGCTTACAGTAATGAGACGGTAACTTCACGTATTACAGTTTTTATTCGAAAAAGGACTCTAGAAGGACACTAGAGTCAGTCAGCTTCTGACAGAAGATGACAGCCAACGAGGATCAAGAGGTATAGTGATAATGCGGGTTGCTAGCCAGCTAACTAGTCGCTAAGTAATTATCATTGTGTTTAAAGGCTATCTGTTTGTGTTTAGTTTGACTAACTACTGTCGCGTAGGGGAACCTCGATAGACATGTCCTTCCTAAAGGAATCGCAGCTCTACTCTTGATTTGAATACATTTGTGAAAACCATGTGCATCCCAAACTGGTCAGCTCGTCTCCTCACTTAACCAGTTGTTTTAATGTGTTTTTAGATGGAGTTGGAGGTTCTCCGCTCCATCTACGAGGGGGATGAGTGTTTCAAAGAGATCAGCCCTGTGTCCTTTCAGTACAGGGTGAGTTGGCCACTTGTTGAATCAATGTAATGTAATGTATATGTTAAATCGCGTTACCTTTTGCTATACGAGTGACGAGTTTCTTTCAACACAGGTGGGAGAACTTGATGACACCAAAGCCTTCATTCTTGATTTCACGTGGCCGGAATCCTACCCAGCTACCGCCCCTCAGATATCCCTAGTTGCATTTTTTAATAACAGAATGTGAGTACCAATCGAAATCGGACATTTCCAGAGTGAAATCCACAACGGTTGAACCATGTAGACCTCGTTTAAGATCAAATCAAAAACCCACTTCTTAATTGTTTGTCTTATTTTTCTTACTTACTGTTCCTCACCCCTCCCAACTCTACCACCACAGATCCTCACTGACGAAGCAGCAGATTGTCTCCAAGGTGGAGGAGCAGGCAGAGGCCAGCCTGGGCGAGGCCATGATGTACACGCTGTTTGAGTGGGCCAAGGAGAACCAGGAGAGCCTCATGGAGGATCATCAGCCCGTCGTCACCGCTGTGGTCAGTGGGCTCGCTGGACTTTGTGGGCTTAGTCCTTTTGAGATACTTCTGGGGTAGTAGGAATCTGAAACTTTCCGCCCGTCAGACCAGAACTGTGGTGAATAGCCAGAACTCTAGATAGAAACGTGGGTGTTCAGGGTTTGACAAACAGAATTCCAGGTGTGTGAAATACCTCTGAGGTGAGAGTATGCCTACACTCCCTAGACAACACACATACGCAGTGTTGGAAGTCCCTGTGAAAGGGGACACGGGCAGAGAGGAAGACATGATGGATATACACATAAATGCAGTTTTAAGGGTGTAATCTCACCCTTAAAATTCGTTCCAACTACCCTAACGGTAGCCTGAATGTTCTGAAGCACATTGGACTGCCCCTTTAACTTTGGCTTGACTAGCAAACTAATAATGAAATGCAATGCTAAGGCCTGGAAGAGATAAACAATTAATTAGCTTGATAACAGATCAGACAATATCATGAGACCCATATCATATTTCAAGTATATTAATCACCAAAATCTACTTTCCGGATGCAGATCTCCAATGACACGACGGCGACAGAGGGCAAGAAAAAGGATAAAAAGGAACAGCTCACAAAATCACAAAAAAGGAGGATAACTTGTAGGACGGGTAAATTGAAAACGTATTATTTCTAATTTCAGATTCTAAGGCTGTTCCAGCTCAAAGATGATTGCATGGAATCGGTGAAGAAGCAGTGGATTAAACTATAATTTACGTTTCAGATAACAAGGGGGAAATGCCCCGAGGCTGGGACTGGTGTGACGTTATCAAGGTACGTTCTTTTTATTTTGTTTCTCCCCTTTACTCCACTAGATGGCAATGGTTGACAATGTACAAAATGACCTGTTCTGTCATATAACCTGTCAATATCTTTGTCGTTTCTTTGCATATGTTTACACTGACGGATTCATCTTCCAGCATGTGAGTAAAAACCTTTCTGGACATATTCATGCATATATTTTCCTCTCATTACAAAAACAATATCCGACACTTTGCTTCTAACTATTTGTTTGTTTTTTTTAGCTTAGCAGAACCGGAGGGATGAACGACTAGGTGAATACTGTGGAAGAGAAGAGGGCGGATTTAAGGTGCCGGGCGTTTACAAGACGGATTCAAGTGGATTGTGCAGAATTCAGTTTCGGCCCCCTAAATCCAACAACACCGGCTCGCAACTGAAGAAGCTGCGATCACGACCGCCGAGTCCTCGAAAAATGTCGCAGTCCCAAAGTTTAAAGTAAAACCGCTCGTTTCAGCGCTCGATCGGAGGCCAGAGCCATTCTGTGAGGTGTAGGTGTCGCACGGCTGTTTAGGAATTCTTCTTATCAAAGAGGGTTTTAGATTCACAAACAAACCTTGTGCTTTTCTCTCCCCCCCCCCCCCCCCCCCCCGAGTGTTTGGGTTTTATTCACGTTTTGATACCGCTTATGGTGGAGGGCTAGGAGGAGGGGGAACAGTCACTATAACGGCTGGATGAGACATCGAGTCAGTTGTCATATGGAAGATGGATGTGCACCACTGCCATTGTTGTCCTACGATGCTTACCTGTAGTCCTCAAGTGATAAAAAAACAAAAATACTGCAGCAACCTGATGGCCTTCAAGGATGCACTCAATATTTTATGTAGTATTTATAACTATAAAAAACCATTTCATTATTTGACAAGAGTGTGGTCCCCCTTTAAAGTTGACATTTTTATGGAAAAATAAAAAAACAAATGCACTTTTGACTCGTGTCGGAAATTCTTCTTTACAAAGTTTATTGGCTTTGTTCAACGCATGGCAATAAAAACAACTTCATGCTGTTAAAGGTATTTTCATTTCAATGTTTGTTTGCTGTTTGTTGCCAGGTTTCTAAAGTTATCAAACCTGAATAGTAGAATAGGATACAAATATTTCTCTATTTACTAATTACTCCTGTTATATTAAAATAATAAGTAGGCCTAAGTAGCTTATACTGACTTAATGCCACCCATCTGTCTCCACTAACATGCATCACTGGGCTAACATAAAAAACATTAAAAGTTCACTTGTGGCATGCGTTTAGCGCTGCACAAGAACTCCGCCCATAAATTCTCTCCCAGCAACGTCGGCTAGGACAGCTGGGGAGCGTATAGCCTACTGTAGACTCGTCCCAATAACACGCACCATGGACAGCAGCCCTGGGAACGGAATACACAAAAAGAGGAGAAAGGTAAATGAGCCGAGACTGATTGAACGCCTTTAGTTATTTTGTAAATTCAAGTAATTTGTTGCTGCCCAGGTACTTTCAAATGCAATGGTCCAAATCGTAGATATACCTTAGGCCATATAACAGTTTAATTTCCTATAGAAGCGCGTTAATAGTTGAACAACTTGAAGTCTCGTCTTTAAGGTGGTTGGGGGTAGCAGTTTATTTAATCTCATGCATATTGAGTGTGTTTCAATGCAAATAAATACATCATCCTACAAAAATAAACCACCACAGGCGAACATTAAAGTGTTATAATTTGTCGTCATTGTCCTGCAGGAGGACAAACGAGTTATACGATTACCAGCCATTCCCAACGGTCCCACTTCGCTGTGCCAGGTCTGTGGTTTATCGTAGCAAAAAACCTCCCTCTCCATGAGAACTGTTACCACTAAATACTCCAAAACAATCGATCCCTGCCAGTCTGAGTGTCAGTAGCTAACACAAGACTCATTATCCCCTGTGAACCACCTAGGGGGGCACAGAAAGGCAGAGCACATCCCAAAGACTGCACAAGCTCTTCTTCTCCAACTGTCTCGCAGACTTTGGCCCGCTGAAGAAGACCAGTAGGACAACGAGCAAGGTGATTTGTCGTGAAGTATTGAAGTTAACCTATTTTATCGGCCCAACGTGTTAACAGCAGTATCTTCTTGTATGTGTGTTTTTGTATTGTAGTGGAAAAACTGGGACATGCATGTCCCAAAATTGAGTCTAGAGACGGAGCGCTCCATCGAGGATTACCTCAAAGTAAGAACTCAAGACCCAAATACCTACCAAACTTCCCTGTTGATCTACTATAATGTTAATGTTGCTGTTGCTTTTTAAATTGTGGTACATTTCTTATATAAATTCATTCATTCATTTTTGTATCCATGTGCATCGGAGGTATAAGGTCGTGAAACAATCAAAAAGTAAAAATGACAATACGTTTTGTGTTTTGTGTTATGTCTTGGAGGCCCTAGATACACCCAACACTAGAACTAGCCTAATCCCTGATTCCCCCTGCCATTGTTTCACCCTGCAGCAGCGTCTTGGACACAATAATCCGCTCTCACCTTACACAGAGACTGACGTGCTGCACCTGCTCGGTACACCACAAGCTCCTTTCTACAAGGTGAGGTTACAGAGGTGACCTAATCATGTAACGTCAGTCACCAGGGAAATGTCTAATCACGCCTGAACACCTTGTCAACTCACCGGCTGGCCTTGACCTAAATGGAGAGACTACAGGATCTTTAAATCTAAAATTAACCGCAGTATATCACAGGGGGATGCATCCGCTACTATCTTCCAATTATCTTTAGAATGTCAAAAAGTATAAGTATCCATCTCAAAGTCAGCTCACAAGCCCAGTCTTGGACACACACACACACACACACACACACACACACACACACACACACACACACACACACACACACACACACACACACACACACACACACACACACACACACACACACACACACACACACACACACCTTTGAATTTATTGTGTGTCATGGTTGTGTGCATTGATTGGTGTCAGCCTGGGGCTGCCTTCTTAAAAGATGAACTTAAACTCCAGATGGTAACTATAGGCAATGTTTGCAACAAAATGACACCTACTGTTTTAATATATTTTTAACCGCAGGACATTATGTCGGTTGGTAAAGCAAGTCAGGTATTAACATAGCGCTTAAAGCTGCTGTAGGTAAGATTTGAGAGTTGTTAAGAGAGAGAGCAGAAGAGAGCAAGCTTTTAAAAGTAAACGACCCAAGGGAACAGCCCCTTCCTACCCTCGTATCTGAGACATTGAAAGTAGTTGCATACAGGCACCTGTTATTAAAAGTCAAGGAGGGTTCACCAAACGAATCAGGGAGAGGAGAGGTCCTGATTGGTCAGAAATGAGACAGGAGTTGTCATAAATCTAAAATCGTCTCATACAGAGGCAGTGGCAGTCAACAGATAATAGATATTATCACACAGCTTTTTCCTCTTTAACAGCTTAGCGATGGCTTTCCATTTTTTTTACAAATTACATTCAATTAAATGTAACTTACAGACAGTAGGCTACCTTTAACAGCCATCACAGAATCACAGTCAGAGGAGGACGGGCCAAACCCTGACTCAACCCCAAAGCAAGACAACCAGACCTACTCCTTATCAAACCCTCAACTAGCACCATAAAGAGACCCATTTCTCCCTCTCCTTTATGGCGCCCACCACAGCGTAAGACCCTCAGCGCCATCAAGTCCCTGACCGATCAACACGAACCGCACGGCTCCCATGAGGTCCTCATCAGAAGCATGGCGGCTCTGGGCCACGAAGACGGGGAGGAGGAAGAGGCGGGGCCCGGGGAGAGCGCGGGCGCCACGACGACGTCCAACGAGAGCGGGCCACGTCCGTCGGCCGGCTCAGACGGGAGCCCCGAGGGCGACGCGACGCAGAGCTGCCTGTTGCCACGGAGACCGAGGCGCGTCGGTCTGGACCCTTCCGTGTGTCGGGGGAGGTCTGGTGGGAAGGAAGCTCCGCCCTCTCCCGGCCAGGAGCGACGGTTCATGGTGTACATATGTGGCGGGTATAAAGGTGAGGTCGCGCGTGGGTGGGAAGGGGCGGATGCAGAAACAGCATCACAAGTGGCGGCATCTCGTTGATCCAACACCCGACGGCTTAGACAACGTATCTGGGCTGAACTATATCACCCAACGAGCCTTGACCAAAAAACATCTGATTTCAAACCAGAAAGATGATGTTCATCATTTTTGGTAAATTTGAAGCAATTATGGACAGCTCTGATAGAGAAAAAAAATTATGTTGCTATACTATTCCAATAACCTCGAGGCTACTTGAGTAGTTAATGGAGTTGGAATTGAAGAAGTCCTTCAGAGACCAATGCTTACGGTTTGAGACTTTGAATTGAGGCGGCTACTCTCTCTTGTGTGAGTGTGCTTTTGTGCGAGTGTGCTTTTGTGTGCGTGTGTGTGTGTGTGTGTGTGTGTGTGTGTGTGTGTGTGTGTGTGTGTGTGTGTGTGTAAGACACGGTGGCGGAGAGGAGTGCCCTGATGGAGGGCGTCTACCCCGCCCTCTACCGTCACTGTAAGCGTCGGGGCTTCGACTTCCGGATGGTGGACCTGCGTCAGGGGGTGGGGGGCCCCACGGCCGACCGCCACGACACCGCCCGGATCCACCTGGAGGCCGTCCGGCGGTGCCAGGAGACCCCGGGGCCCAACTTTGTGGTGAGGGCTCAGAGCGAGTCGTCCTGGTCGTTCTCAGAAGCTCTCCGAGACGCTCTCCCTCTTCGGCCGTACCGAGCTTCCAGGCGATCCCGCAGCTCCTGCCTGTAGCTTGCTAGCCCTAGCTCTGGCTTGTGGTAGCCTGCTCTTCTCTTTTAAAGCAAGCACTCTAGCCTAATGGCCTTCAGGCCTGCCTCGTTAATTGGAGGAAGTCCATGTATGGCTTGGGGGGTGGGGCCAGCATGTTGCCAAATGTCTCCTTTCAATCATCCTGCTATATACAGAGTATATCCAGAACATATTCCGCCAGCCACATGGAGCCCCGAGGGGGACTGTGTGTGAGGGGGACGGACCAAGCTCTGGGGAAGGCTCGCCCAAACACATGGCGGAGGGGTCTATTATGCGTTTACCTCTGCTCTATAAACCTCTGAATCGAGTTTGTCACCTCACCGTCTACATTCTTCCCGCTCAGCTGTTCCTGGGTCAGAAGCACGAGGAGCCGAGCGTCCCGTCCACCGTGTCCCGCGAGGACCTGGAGGCGGTGGTGGGGGTGATGGAGCGGGACCGCCAGAGGGCCTCCTTGAGGAAGCTCTCCGCCAGGAGGGGGTCCCAGGGCCCGGGTGGTAACCCGGCGGGGCCCGCGGGGGGGCCCGCGGGGGAGCCCGCGTACGACGCCCACGCCCACGGCTTCCTGAGCTTCGGCGAGCAGGCCACCAGCTCCACCTCCTCCTCCTCCCCCTTCCTGCTGAGCGGCGAGACCTCCCTGAGCTCCGTCTCCGGGACGGGGGAAGACCTCCTGGAGAGGAGCTGGGGGGACCTGGACAAAGACCTGGGGCTGATCCGCATGTGGTACCGGCTGGATGAGAACCGCCTGCCCCCGCTGTACCGCCTGCTCCCCATCAGGTAAGAACCAGGCGGGCAGGGGGGGGTTGAGTCTCCCACGGAGGCTGTTGTTCTGTTTATTCTCTGATATTCGTTATTGTGACACGAAGTGTTTATCCATTGGACACCCCATATGATATTTTGTGTTTTCACATTTTATGAATAAGCCAAGATCTCAAATTTGTATCTTCTGACCCCAATACTTTTTTGATTACATATAAGTGGAGTTAAAAAAGTATTTTTTTTGTTGAAATGTAACTTGATTGTATTCATATAGTGCTGTTATACAGCTCCGCAACAGCACCACCTATAGCGAAAACCAAGGTACTGCATCCATCCTTCCGATTAGCAGAGCCAAACCAAGAACGACCTGGTTCTCAATGTCGTGCTGCTATCCCAGCATCCAGTACCTTAACTATTCAACTCCTTTGCTTCGGGGGGCCTCTGCTTGTTTTAAAGCACCCACCACCCAGACATCCTGAGCCAGGACGGGCAGCGCAGGCGGCAGGCGGTGAAGGACTGGGCCGCCACCCGCCAGAGGCTTTGGTGGGTGCTGCAGCGGGGGGGAACCGTTGCCCTGGGCGAGGAGGGGGCCGCAGCTCTGCTCAAGACGGGTAGGGGGCGCCAGAGAGTAAACGTATCCATTTATACGCGGTAAAGCGGCTACGCGGCTGCCTACAGTTCTGCGTGGTATACGTGAGTCAGACGTCTGTCTGGGTCAGACGTCTGTCTGGGTCAGACGTCTGACCCAGACAGACAGACGTCTGACCCAGACAGACGTCTGACTCACGTATACCACGCAGAACTGTAAGCCACTGTATAACCACTCCGTGGTCAACCATGGATCACACCAAACCGCCCACTTATTACCCAACGAGTCACTATCTTAGATGCCACAGCAATAGTGGAACAGTAATTATTTGACAGTTCCGTCATTCAACCATGAGGATTACTTTATAAATGTTACCAGTTAAACACAATTTACTAAAAGGGGTACTCAGTTGTCAACTTCCTAAATGACTACAGTCAGTTCAGCCCATTTTAGGAGTCATAAAAAAGCCATTGCAAATCATAAGATCGATATAATTTCAAATTAACTTTATAAATGGTTGATTCTGACTCATGGCACACCACTGGGGGTCCCTCGCATACCCCCGATGGCAACCGTCCCACAAGCTGGGAACCTCTGATCCAATTGATACCAAACTCCCACACTTGAATGCAGTGACGTCCGTCTGTTGTAGTCCTGGACTGGGAGACGGAGGAGGGTCTGCGTTCCCTCGGAGACGGCTGCCCGCCGGAGCAGCACTGCCACTGCTACAAGAGGCTGATCCCAGACCTGTACTACAACCTGAAGAACGAGCACGCCGCGCGCTACGTGGACCTGATGAAGGGACGGCCGCAGGTCAACACGGCGCTGGCCGCGGCGCATCAGAGGTTCACGGGCCGGGTTTATGATAAGGTACGGAGGCAGAGGACACTCGTGGTGCGACGCTAAAGGCTGCTGTACACCAGGCGACTTTTAAAGGTGGCGGTACACACTACACACTAGGCACTGGCTACACGACTGATCTAGATGATTGTTCTTGGCTTGATGTCGGGTTGGTGGTCAACACTAGGCTCCTGGGAGCATGCGGGGGTACACGCATAAAGACTCCACTGTCTGACACACACACACACACACACACACACACACACACACACACACACACACACACACACACACACACACACACACACACACACACACACACACACACACACACACACACACACACACACACACACACACACACACACACGTCTTTGTGCTGAGACAATAAAAATAATGCCTCAGCTCCTTATATAAAGTGAAATAAAAGTCTGCTTAGCAACATCATTCCGGAACTGCGATCCACCCCCTGCCAGAGATGTGCTGTATCGCCTGTGAGCGCGAGACCAACGGCTGGACGATAGCGTAGCTAATGCCTCCATTCCCCCATCAAGGGGCTTGTCTCTTACCTCTATGCATTTGACCTGTGGCTGCTTTTTTGTCTCGTTTCTCGCCATCAAGCTGCGCCACACCAACATCTACGAGAGGGACGTGGGCTGGGGTCGCAGGGGTCTGGACCCCGAACACAACCGGTCCCACCAGTTCTACACCGAGCGCATCTGCGCCCACTTCAAACGGACGGCCCTCAGCTCCCTCAACAAGTAGGCAGCCTTACAGACGGTCAGCTGGCGGTTCTTTCACCGAGGAGTGAGCGTGGGACAGACACAGCTCTCTCATCACACTCATTATGGGTGTGCTCCTTTATCTACCAGAGCACGTTTGGTAGACATATCTTCACTAGTTTATTCTGCTACCTGTGTCATATGGGTAGCAGACCCATAATCAGGTCTGCCCTACGATGAAGTCTCTGTGAAAACGTTGCATTCTAAAACATATGCCAACACAATGACTTAGGCGCCAAAGGCTTCAGACCAAAACAGTTCATTCAAATAGTAACGTTCAACTTGTCCAAGTCCCAACCGAAATACCCATCAAAATTCACAAATACATAATCTCTTCAAAAATGCCAAAAGAAACTCAAAACCTCAGCAGAATGTAAAAAAAACAAAGTATCTGCTCATTAAGAATGGTCTGGCTAATCCTCCAAAATAGTAATCTGCATAGCGAGAGGAAAAAGTAAAAGTATCCAAACAGGTTGAACTCACCGTTCAGGAGAGGAGATGGGAAAGTTTGAAGCAAGTCAATGCCACTCAGTAGATAGAAGCGCAAAGGGATGATTCTAGGGAACACTCCACAACACACACAAGCTGGAGAATCCATTAAGATCACTTTGAAGTAAAGGTGCTGGCAAAACCATTCCCTGTTCCAACCACACTCACTTCCTACTTGAATCTCCCTCCACTTGGAATGTCCTGTTAGCTCCGCCCCCAGCTCCTCCCAGAGTCATGTGACTTTAAGTGTGAACAATCAACAACCAGCAACATCTATCAATACCATCAGGTTAACCATCGTAATGTCAAACCTAAATATTTATTTTGGTGCGCCACATATCGCTGTGTCCCACAAAAACGCCAAATACTAAAGCATCAACACATTTGGATGAAATATCCACACCATAGAGGTTAAAGGCTGCGTATGCGGCATTCTGTGATCTCCGTCCGCCAGAGCCATGGTGGTGAGCCAGGCCCGGGAGCCCTTTGACGTGGTCAGGAGGAAAGAGGTGAAGCGCCGGCTGTGGGAAGAGGTCCAGTACCACAGAGACCACCGGGACGCCCTGTAAGTGGACCCGCTCTGACCACGGGTCACCATCTGTCTCCACTGCACTGTGGTTCGCTCCCTCAAAGGGGAAGTCTCTTAGAACCGTTCTCTACTCATGCAGTAGTAACGGAGGTTCATTTAAAACACGGCAGCCGTTATCGTTTTGTTCTCTTGCACATAAATGCATTAATCTGTTTTCAGAGGGGCCGCATGTTAGATACGAGAGTAGTAAATAGCGAGAGAAGTTAAAGAGCAGAAACGTCCCCTCGAAGTGTTGCATTTCACGTACCTGTGATTGATAGGCAAGATGGATTCCCCAAACCAATCACAAAAGAGATGCCCTGATTGGTCAGAGATGAGCCGGGAGCAGTTTAAAATCGCATCATGCATTTCCCTCCATCATACCCCACAGTAGGCCTTCTCTAACAAATAACACAACGAATAAAGCTCTTGAACTTTACTTACCGCACCTTTTACCCAGTTTAAATATTAAGTATATAGACAATGAGAACCACTCCTTATAACCTCCTAGGCTTTGATAAGACTCCAGTATGCTAACGGCTTGGTGTGGTGACCCTTCTCAGAGCCAGGAAGTGCCTGTTGAGGCAGGACTTCCTGTCTGAGGTACAGAGGGCCGCCGCAGAGACCGCGGGGCGAGGGCCCCTGCTGCTGCTGGGAGCTCCTGGTTCGGGGAAGAGCTGCGTCCTGGCCAGGGCCTCACAGCTACTCTGCACTCGTCTACCTGGGTGAGCCCCCCCCCCCCCCATCATCATCGTCAATCTGGATAAAGACAGATTGATAGAATTCTCTATCATCTCTCTATGCCGTATTTTCGGGTATTAGTTCACCATAACATGCTGCATTATATTATATGTTTTTATATATTCAATTATCATGTATTTTCTGCCTTATATTGTTTTGTATTTGATTCTCATTTAAATTATAAAATAAACATATTTTTTCTTTAGATTTTCTGCAACTGCTATCCTTTTTGCCGTCACACCCTTATTTCCTGTCCTGGGAATCAATAATATTTTAATATTATAAATGATATGCTCACAGATACACTGTATATACAAACATACGGTGCGTTCCACAAGGTGTCCCTGAAAACCCCTCCCCCTCCTCCCCCCTCCTGTCCCGTTGGTCTCAGAGCCGTGGAGGTCGTGTGTTTCATCGGCCTCACCGGCGAGAGCAGGAACATCCGCCTGGTCCTGCAGAGTCTGTGTCTCCAGCTGGCCCAGGCCTACGCTGCCCCTCACAGCCAGCTCTCTACGGTACCCGGGGGTTCATACCCTAGTAAACATCCGTCACCGGTTCAGTGTGGATGTGGTGCTGATGCCTGCACTACTCACAACCCCCGGACTTCATCACTGTGCAACGTTCAGATCAATAGTTCATATCGAAATGAATGTGTCATAATCCCACGATCTGAGTGGATAGGTTCTAGTTATATCTTATGTACATGTCTATGAATATTATTTTCTGCAATTCAAATGTTTACATTTGACTGCATTACTGTACCTCGATGAAGTACTTACCTTCCCTGGAACCTGCTTACAGAAAACACAACTATAATTCATTCAAGTAGCTGGTGTCGGTTGGGCCTCTTGCTAGCTTAGTCCAAGGATGCAATGAAAGCTCTGACGGCAGTAGGCAGGAAGTACCTCCAGTGTCACTCTCCGTGGGGAGGAGGGTCTGTCCTTGAGGCCTGGCCTTGACTCAGCCAGGGTAATAATAATAATAATAATACATTTAATTTAGAGGCGCCTTTCAAGACACCCAAGGTCACCTTACAGAGCATATAGTCATCATTCAAAACTATGTAAAACAGACTAGGAATAAAAGGAAAACGGAGGTTAAACATGAATAATAATAATAATTAATAACACTCAAAGACGCCTAAAGTGAAGGGGGGACCTCACTAACCACCACCAATATGTAGCACCCACTTGGGTGATGCACGGCAGCCAATCGGTGCCAGAACGCTCACTACACACCAGCTTGAGGTGGAGAGTTAGGGATGAGGTAGACCTCAGCCAGGGTAGACCTGGTGCTCCTCCCCCAGCCCACGCCCTCTGCTACCCCACTACCACACCTCTCCTCTGTGTGCAGGGCCTCCCCCAGCTTAGGGCTGAGTTCCTCTCCCTGCTGGGCAGAGGGTCCGCCGCCAGACCCCCGGTGCTGCTGCTGGACGGCCTGGACGAGCTGTCGGAGGAGGAGCGCGCTGCGGACCTGTCCTGGCTGGAAGGGCCCCTGCCCCCCCACGCCCACCTCCTCCTGTCGGCCGCCGCCGGCTCGGCCGCCGCCGTCGCCGCCCTGCAGGTCGGCGAGGGGGCGATAATTACGATCGTATGAGTAGAATAGAATGCATCACCATCACCATCCCCACAATTTGAATAATATGATGTTAATGTAATTATTATAATCGTAACAATAATGTAAGGTTAATATCAGTTTGGCTCTAACATAACTGATGGGTAACTTGAGGCAAAAGTTTGGTCCTTATTGTTAGGGCTGAGGTTGGGATCTATTAATCCAGTTTGGCAACAATCGCTTTTTGGTATTTATTTATTTTCAATAGTAGAACGCAGCCACAAAGCCAAATTCAAATTATTCAAATTCTAATTATTTGAATAATAGATCATAAATAATAGCCGAATAAGTGTTATCTTTACACAGTGATGATGATGTTCGCACGTTTCCGAACACCGACGACAACAAAAGCGTCAAACCCGAGTCGCTCGTCAAACCTCCGTCGGTGTCTGTTCCTCAGGGGTCTCCCCACGCCGCCGTGCTGACCATCCCCCCCCTCAGCGGCCCCGACATCCAGACAGGCCTGGGGCGCGGGCTGCGGGCGTGCGGCCGGCGTCTCCGCGGCGACCAGTGGAAGCTGCTCCTGGCGGCCTGCGAGTCCTGCCCCGCCCCCCTCTACCTGGAGGCCGCGCTCTGGGAGTGCCGCCTCTGGACGTCCTACTGCGGCGGCGGGCCCCTGGCGGCCCCCCTGGAGGGCCTCTACCTGGGCCTGCTGGCCCGGCTGGAGAGGGAGCACGGGGGGCAGCTGGTGAGGCGCGTGGGCGCGCTCATGGCCGTCTCGCGGGGAGGATGCGAGGAAGAGGTCGGTTATATGGATGTTAAAAACAGCTTGTTGATATCGGTCGAGAAATGTCAAAAAATTGAATTGGTTTTATCAATGGAAAAACCGCAGCTCCCCTGTTTGCTTTCATCTGTTTACAGATCAGCATTAATATTATCATCTCTCCACCTCAGGAGTTACTAGGCCTGTTGGCCAAAGACAGAAAGGTCCTCCAGGAGATAGCCTCGTCCCGCTCCTCCACGACCAGCCCTTCCCGGGTGCCCTACATCCTGTGGGCCCGGCTAAAGCGTGCGCTGGGCCCCCACCTCAGCGAGGTCCGGACGGACGGGACGTGGGTGTACCGCTGGAGCCACTCCGCCCTGCGCCGCGTCTGCGCCGACCGCTACCTCAAGACGGAGGACTCCCGCAAGGCCGCGCACGCCGACTACGCCGGGTACTACGGCGAGAGAACGCGCCACGCCGCCACGTTCCAGCCGCTGGCGTGGCGGCGGGGGGCGGGGCACGAAGAGGAGGAGGAGGAGGAGGGGGAGGGGGATGAGGGCAAGGGAGAGGGCGTGGCCGAGAGCCGGGTGTTCAACCTGAGGAAGCTCCACGGCCTGCCGTTCCACCTGGTGCGCTCGGGGCAGATCGTGCCCTTCATGACGCAGTGCGTGTTCCGCTATGACTTCCTGCTGCATAAGCTGCAGGGCCTGTCGGTCCTGGACGTGGAGGAGGAGCTGAAGTACGCCGTGCTGCCCGACAAGTGAGTCCACGGGTGGGAGGTCCTTCACCGCTACCTGCTGGGTCCCCTGGAACACAAAGGTTCACGTCATAGGGGATGGAAAACTGGGTCTGATTCCATGTGATTGAATTGATGGGATCAATTCTTGATTGAGAATTTAACCCCCCCCCCCCCGCAGGGAAAAGGACCAGAACAAAGGACTTGAACACCGATTGGCAAAGATAGGCTTTTAAATAAAAGTAGGCCACTTACAAGCTCACTGAATTAAACAGTTGATGCGTTATTGTAAGGGATTGACTTGCGAAATGGAGGACCCAGTCTTTTGGACTTCCTCTCTCCATCCCTAGATTTACAGCTTTCCATGATTCTGAATTCCCTCCACAATGGACTGAGTGCGTGTCCTTTCTGTCGCCAGGGTGATTGCCGATGTGGAGGTCCTAGCTGGGGCGCTGGCGCTGTCCCGTGCAGTGTTGGAGGAGGACCCCTGTCAACTGGCCTCCCAGATCATAGGACGCCTGGGTCAAATACTGGCTGAAGACAAACCAGTGGCCCCAGGTACAACATCACAACCCCGGTTTGTTATGGCGGACGTCAGGGCATTTGATGGGAGACCTGACGAATTTCCCATCTAGGGTCAATGAAGTAGTGTCGTATCGTACCCACTCCTGACCTGAAGATGCGTCTGTGTTTCATTGAGACAGGTGACCCACTGAAGTTCAGCTACCTCCACGCCCTGCTGAGTCAGTGTGCCCACTCCTCTCTGCCGGTCCTGGTGCCCTCCTACGCCTGCCTTCTGCCCCCTGGTGGCCTCACACACCACCTCCTGGCAGGTAAACACCCCCAAGACTGTGGATGGACGTGAGTTTGAGACGGTTTAAGCGTTAATAGTTCGACCGTTCTGCCCAAGAACACGGTACGCAATCCCGTCCATTGTTTTGTGGTTTAGACACATCCCCCAGCGTCTAGTCTGAGTAAATAAGTTGGAGTATACAAGTCCATGGATTCCATCCATGTTTTTATCAACTCCAAACAAATTTGGATGAAAAAGTGACTGGGCAATGATCAGGGGCCAAAATCGACACCTAGCCACCAGCCAATGGCAGTTAAGATTCAGCCATGTGGCATGTAAGAAATATCTGGCCGCTGTTTGAAAACAATTGCTGGCCCAGTCGATTTTTCCACCCTGGCAGATGAAAGACATTGTGATTGTTAATTCTGGACCCTGGGTATGATGAGTGAAATTGGTATAACGGACTGCTTAGGATTTGGCTCCAATACTTCGGCCCCCCCCCTGTAGTCACTCCTGCACCCCCCCATCACAGGTCACTCGTCCCCCATCACGGCCCTGGGAGGGGGGCGGGGGGCCTCGGTGGCGGTCTCTTGCGCGGCGGACGGAGACATCCATCTGTGGGACCTGGAGAAGAGAGGCGTGGTCAGGACCCTGGGGGGCGTGGCGGCCGACCACCTGACCCTGGGGCTGGACGACAGCGTGCTCGTCGTCTGCACGGGACAGAGCCTGCAGGTCGACAGTTTATTCTGATGGGTTTTTAAAAAGGCGTTGTAGGTACGATTCTGGCGTTGTGAAGACAGCAAGAGACTGCCCGCGTCAAAGTAACATCGCCAATTTTGGCTAATGTTTGGGGGAGTGATAACTTTTATATACACACACACATTTATGCTAACTGACACTGTCTTGTGACCAACCAGGTGAGAGAAATAGAAACTGGGCGGGTCATGTACTCCGAGGAGGACTCGGTGGACGTTCCCATAGTGACCACCACGTGTGAGGGACAGCTGCTTGTGGCGTTCTACGACGGAAGTCGTCTTGTCAAGGTTGTGGTAGCGCCGTCGTAGATTATTCAACACCATAGCTACTACTCCTACAATGCCTAGTACTACTACTGCTACTTTAACTCAACCACTACTGCTACTTTAACATTACAACTACTGCTACTTTAACATTACCACTACTGCTACTTAGACATTACCACTGCTTTACCATTACCACTACTGCTACTTTAACATTACCACTGCTTTACCATTACCCCTACTGCTACTTTAACATTACCACTGCTTTACCATTACCCCTACTTTAACATTACCACTGCTTTACCATTACCCCTACTTTAACATTACCACTGCTTTACCATTACCCCTACTTTAACATTACCACTGCTTTACCATTACCCCTACTGCTACTTTAACATTACCACTGCTTTACCATTACCCCTACTGCTACTTTAACATTAGGAGTGGCTGCGCTGAGGGTGGCTTTGGGGTGACGGTGGGCTGCTCCTGTGTTCTCTAGGTGTTTGACTGAGGGTGGATTTGGGGTGACGGTGGGCTGCTCTTGTGTTCTCTAGGTGTTTGACTGAGGGTGGATTTGGGGTGACGGTGGGCTGCTCTTGTGTTCTCTAGGTGTTTGACCTGGCCGCATCGTGCTCCCTGCTGTGCTGTTTCCACATAGAGCTGGAGGCCCAGGCCATTCACAAGGACCGCTCCATCGTCCTGTCCAGCAACTCCTTCAGGGATTATGTCCTCTTCGCCTACAGGTCAGAAAAAAAACAAAAAAACAGGTCAGTACATTCATTAAATACAATGAATGTACTTCATTTTCATAACATTTAGTTGGCTCACAGAGTGAGCGCTTAAACACACACACACACACAAAAAAGGTGTTTGGTCGGGATATGCTCCTTCGCGCTAGCGCGGAGAAGTAAATAATAATAACGACCAGGGCCTTGGTCAATCTTGTATCACCGCCAATCCAATGTTCCAATATTTACAATATGGGAGTTACAAGATTCCCCCCTGAGTGACCTTGTCCTTAAACCACACCAAACGCTTCCAACACCGTCATCCACTATTAAAGGGAGAGCCTGCTTCTCCGGTGCCGGCCGTGTAACGCTGCACCCGCGGGTGATTTGTTTGGGTGATGGCTTAATGGGACGCCGATGAAGGGCGGTGTCCAGCGACGTCACGCGTGTCTCCATCCGATGTGCACGATGCCGGGGGGTATTTAAGGAGGTACGCTACACTGCTCAAGCCCCCTTTGTGTAGTGTAGTGTTAGTGTGTGTCCCGTGTAAAGCCTGGAACAACGTCAAACTGAGCTCATGTTACAGAAGGTGTCTCCACGTACACACTCCCGAAATAATAATTTAAAATATGATCCTTGAATGTAGATAACGTTGAAGCAAAGCAAAGCCTTCCATTAAAACAAGCAATGACAATGACATTAACAATGAACTAATTCATTAACTAGTTAATTCATTGATTAACAACAATGCCATGTGCCATGTGGACAGAGTCCTACAAATTGCTACCCATCTCTGAGGTTTCGTTCGCCCGTTTGGAGAATGTGGTGTCAAACCCGGGCCTCACAGAGAGGGCGCTTCTTTAAGAGTCTTTCTTAATGAGTGACAGACCGGGGTTCAAAGATACCAGCATGGAAATGATATCGCAAAGGCAGTAGAGAGGTGTTGATATCAAGACCGTGATCTCACGTGATCGTTACCCAAGCTGGTAATACTGTCCACCGCACACAGGTTTGCAATTGTGATCACCTCTTTATCAATATTAATTGGAACCAGGACACCGTATTAACTATAAATAATAAGGCCAACACATCTTGTTCCCTCTCGTCCTTTTATTATTTATAAGCAATACGTGTTCCATCTTTTCATTTATTAATTATCAGTAGGTTAATATAAGTCACAGAATATTTACATATTAGTTTGTTTTCTTAGTTTGTTAATATAACACTAACTTTATATGAATAAAGTACAATTATTGTGGGCTTATTATTAATATGTGTATCATATTGGTGATATTGACCCTATCCAGCCTTCAAATTATAGCCTCTCTCTCTCTCTCTCTCTCTCTCTCTCTCTCTCTCTCTCTCTCTCTCTCTCTCTCTCTCTCTCTCTCTCTCTCTCTCTCTCTCTCTCAGATCAGGGACCCAGGCGGCGGTGCTCAGTGCCAGGGGAGGGCAGGTCAGTGCCGTGCTGTCGGCGCAGCACGCCGCTGCCTCCATACAGGCCGTGGACATGACCTCCCAGTACCTGCTCCTCTTCTGCAGGTCCTACCCCCCCCCCCCCCCCCCCACCCACACACACACACACACACACACATCCCTACCACTTCTGCGTCCGTCCCGATCCACCAACGCGTGAAGCTGCGCTACGTACGAGTAAATCATGAGCATGAGTTATGGGCACGCTACTAAATGAGATGTATCGGGGCGAGTTATGCTTTGAGGTCCGATACCACAGGACTGGTTTTCGTTGTATCCATGTGTGCGACTGTGATTGTTTTGCCGTTCGTTCAGTTTAAAATCAGACAGACATTCAATTTGTGTTACCTTTCAACCATGATTTGCTCAGGTTCTTACGATCAACAAACATTATCTTTAAGTCTCAAGCGTTCTATCTGTAGAACGCTTGCCGAAGCATAATATACTACTCAAACTAACGCAAACATGTTGGCCTGATGTCTCAGTCGGTGACTATTGGTCGGGGGTAGTGTGAAACCATACATAAACAGTATATACATTGAACAAATATCTGCTCGAGTCTCAGAAAATGTTCAGAAACGACCCCTCGTTCTCGCCCTCTGACCGCACACCCATCAGGTACCCGTACAAGAGAGACGGCGAGATCCTCCACATCGAGCTCTTCAGCGCCTCCTCCTTCCTGTACCTGCGCTCCATCCTCGGCTGCGGCCAGGACCCCGTCTCCCAGGTGGCCGTGAACCGCGCGGGGACGCACGCCGTGGGCTTCTGCCCGTCCGACCGCACGGGCGTCACCGAGGTGGTGACCTGGAACCTGGAGACCGAGGACCACAAGCACGTGGCCCGCATGGCCGGAGCGCTGGCCACGGGTCAGTGAGCACCCCGGTTTGCGCGGTGCACGGCTTTGGTCTTTGTCCGTATTCGTGGCGTACTCTTGGGGAAGGTCGGATCGGGGTCGTCCAGGTGTGAGTGTGATCAGAGCTACAAGCCGTTTTGCAACGCTGCCTCTTCTGACATCACAAGTGGGCGTGTCCACCTAGATGTGTGACGGATAGATGAGCAACGTTTGCTACAGTCCACTGGGTGGGCTGGTAGACTGATCTGTCCAGGACATCTCTAGGTGGACACGCCCCCACTTGTGATGTCAGAAGAGGCCGATTTTCAAAACGTCTTGTAGCGGCTAATCACACTCACACCTGGTCGTATGTCATATGTCACCTTTAAACTGATATACTGGGTAAGATGTTGCATAAACATAATGAATATTTGTAACTATAGTTATAAAGTGATGCAAAAGCTGGGATACTACACATTCAATTGAAATCGGAAATCTGAAAAGATGTGTTTGAAATAAGATCCTAGTATCTTGGTGTTTGCCGTGTCCGTCTGTCTGACATGCGGTCCACCTGAACCCAAAGGTCTGTGTGGGAACCTGCGCTGCTGTGTGGGCGTGTGCGCCGGAGAGAGGCACCTGAGGCTGTGGGACTTCTCATCCCGGATCAACGACCAGAGCCTCACCTACAACGTGCACAAGCCCCGCAGCGACGGCACCAGGGAGGTCGTTCACACGGGCGGATCCCCAAGGTGGGCGGAAAGGCACACGCCTCAGACAGACTGTACGATTGTGGTTATTCTTTCTTCTTGCTGTGTGCATGGCAAGACAGCAGCTTCCAAGTCCCATCCTGCATCCAGCCAGATGTTTAGTGAGCACGTTCTGCAGGGGGTTCTCATCTCACGACGGAATGGGGTGCTTCACATATTTGTTGTTGTTGTCATGTTGTCATGTTCTCATGACTGGGGAATACAACGAGTAGGAGAGTGGATATTGTGCTGCGATTGATTCTGGATATCACCACAATTCGTGACCCTCCAAGAGCCTACATGTCGGGTGACATTGGCCCACTGGTTTTGGACGGAAAGAAAATCGTAGTTTGTGTGCGCATCCCCTGCCAGGACAGGGAACAGGAGAACCGACGGAGGCACCGACACCACCTCTAACACAACAGCCATCCATCCCCCCCCCTCCCCTGTTCTCCTGCCGCCCTAACGGGTCTGATCGGTCGCTCCCTGCTGGCAGATACGCGGTCTGCCATTCCCTGAGGGCGGGCACCGTGTCCGTGTGGAACCTGGCCCGCCGCCGCCGCCGCCGCGCGGGACGTCCCGTCCGCCTGGAGCACAGCCTCTACGGGACCACCGACGTGGCGCTGACCCACGGCCTCAGGCTGTACATCCTGACGGGCCGCGGCACCACCACCTTCACCGACACGCCCACGCCCGTGTTCCAGGTCAGCCGCGCGGCAGCCTGGCGCCCGCGTCGCGCCGCGGTGTTTGTTTGTTTTTTTTTAGAGTTGGCGCGGTAATCGCCTTTCAAGACGTGAACTAGCAAAGTAAGGGCTTGTGAACAGCTTTTTTTAATTCTTTCAGGGTAGGGAAACCCCCGAGATAAGTCACGTAAAGTTGCTGGTGTTGTGGAATACCAAAATGGATAAAGTTCTTAAATTGGGATATAGTTTGTGAAACACAAAAAGTTGAATTACTCTGTAAGTCTTTTCCTATTGGCTGCGCCCTCACTCGGGCGCTGCCTTCATGTCGATAGCCGACGCCCCTTCACACTGGCTCCGAGGAAACCCAAACGTGTCGGTAACTTAACAACAGGGGGTTCACTCAAACGCGCGCGTGTGTGCTTTCCAGACGCTCTTGATATACGATCTGGTGAAGAAGAGTTACCTGAGGAGGAAGACGGGGCTCTACGTGGTCCCCTGTCTGCAGCAGGAGTACAGCCTCCTGGAGGAGGGACGGGTGCTCCTGGGCCTGTCGGAGACCAGGTGAGACCAGGGGAACACACACACACACACACACACACACACACACACACCCATGGCTGAGCTGGCAGGTGACCCCGTGCCCCGATACCACACGTCAATTGGTTAACGGGGAGATGCAATGAAAAACTGGGGGCGTTCTGTTGACATTTAAATCTCTTTTGTTAGAAAAGGTCAAAGGATTTGCGTACTACAAACGAGTGTGTAGCACTCATTTAGTAACGGAATTGCTTCGGATTCATTTAATCGCCAATTACTAATTGCCTAATAGAAGTCCACCAAACCAGGATTTCACTTACCCTTGTTTGAGTGGCAGGTGAAATCCTGTGGCTCATTACAACCACAGCAATGGGTTTAGGACCCGCCTCCTCACCATCAAATGCTGCCATCGCTGCAGATCTCATACTGGGTGCGTCCCCCCCTTCAAAACCAGAAGGGTTTTCAGGAGGTTGTGGGCCGTGTTGCAGGGATCACCTGATTCTGTGGGATCTGGAGTCCGGCTACATCAAGGAGCGGATCAAACCCTCCCGCAAGGAGTCCCTTCTCTCCGGCGGCGTCTCGGGAGAGCCACAGCCTCCGGCCACAGCCACCAAAGAGAAAACAAGTTAGTTTGTTCAAAAGGACACAACCCTCCATAAGCTATGAGCGAAGGGAAGGTCTCTGTGAGATGATCTGTTCTGGTTGACTGCGCCTCCCTCCGGAGGAATTCGATTTTAGACCGCCTCAGACCTATTTCCGACCAACCAGGGCATCTCTTTCTCTGGTTCGGGGAATCCACCTGCCCTCTAAATCACGAGCTGTGCTGTGATTGAGTGTGCGGTTTGGCATCATTGCCATGCGAGCCGACGTCACGTTGTCACATTTGGGGTTCAATTGTGGAGGACAGCACACAGATTTGGACAGTCAGAGAAGCATCACCAGCATCAAACCTCAGCAATCTGAAAGGAAGAGTGATTTATGTATAGAATTGATATGATTGATTGATGTAATTATCAATGTTTTCTCCTTTCTTTCATCGTCTTCACCGTTTTCTATTTTTTTCTCTGCCGTCACATAAATCCTCATCTAACTCCCTTCACTCATACCCAAAAAGAATCCGTGCCTCCCAGAATATTGAACACATCTATTAGACTTCTGAAATGTTGAAATCTAATCCGTGTCATTTGTCGGCCACACAAAGTGAAACAGTAAAAGTGTGTGCGTTACGCGGATGGTTCCTCTTCTTCAGTGATGCCGTGGGACTTCAGGACGGAGAGCCGGTCCTCCAGGGGCAGGCGGCAGGAGCGGGAGGCCCGGCGGGAGAGAGAGGAGCAGAGCCGGATCGACAGGGAGAAGTACAACGCCATCGACCAGTACCTCCTCAGCGGGGACAAGCAGGTTCACAGGCCGTTTCTAATCGGGCTGAGTTCGTGTCGTGTTTGATGCACAGCAACACTGATATTTATCTTTCCCTTTTTGTTTCAACGTAATGGACACAGTTGCTCATGACTTTCATTGATTCATGCAATCAATAATTTAATATTTTTACGTTTTATTTAACGTATTTCTCAATATATTTTTCTCTCTCTAGTGTTGTCAGCGCTTTCTGAAAGTTGCTATTTTTTATTTCTCTCTTTAAAGTTGACGTCGCTTTTTCTACGTTGCTATTTATCTCCCCCTCTCGACCCAGGTGGTGCTGTGCTCCTACTTCGGCCACCACCTCAACGTCTTTGCCATGGCGTCCCAGCAGCACGTCCACACCCTGGAGGACAGGGCGTCCCAGCTGAGCCTCCGGACGGCGGCCCTGACCCAGTCCGGCGGCTACCTGGTGCTGAGCCACTACAGTCAGACCCAGCGCGTCCCCTACGTCACTCTGTGGGACCTGCGGAAGGGCACCGTGAGTGGCCCCGGTTCTTTAAGTGAAGATCAAGCCGCCAACACAACTGGGTCGTGGAAACGCGGTGTCCGTCTTCCTGGACAACAATGACATCTAGCGGCCAATCTTGGTCTTGTTTTTTTGTTTTTTTTCTTTAGGTGAGAAAGAGGCTGAGAAACGAGCCTGGCGTTTGCTGTTTAGCGGTCACGGACAACGCCAGCAGAGTTGCCTTCGGGGTCGCAGATAGTAACAAGTAAAGTATATCCCATAACTTCCCCAAACAGTTACCAGTGAACGCATTGAAGTTACCAGTGAACGCCAGGAGTTTTTCTTTGCATTTGACTGGTCTTTTGTTAGTAAAGCACCGTGTATCTGTCTGCAGACTGAAGGTTTGGGACCCTTTCAAACGAAAACACAAGTGTATCTCTGGCTACGGGGACCTGAAGTTCAGCGTGTCGAGCCGGCTTCATATGACCGAGGGCGGAGCCAAAGCGTTTCTGCTTTCAGGTGAGAAAATGGGAAACGAAAGAGACGGTTAAAAGGTCAATGGCTAAGCAACGAAAATGATATTTTCGTAATTCGGTGGCTTTGGACAGCTATTTATTAAATGGGTTTATTAAATGTATTAGATAACTGTTATTGTGTCCATACCATGGTATTCATACAGCTATTGTGCAGAAATTAAACACTTTAATTCCTCAATCTCACTTGAAATTTGGATAAACCAGAAGGAATAAGTGTAAATGTCAAACTCAAGCAATAAAAATAAAAGTAAATTGTAAGGAATGCCCACTGTTCTGGGCTAGGATTGTTTAGAGATGACAATTGACCCTGGTTTTAAATAGTCAGTTTGAGATTATAATTGACTGAGTTTGCTTTTGTTTGTTGTTTAACCACCAAGACAAGATCAGCCTGTGGGATCTGGACCGTGGGAGCGTCGTGTCCGTGTTCTCACCCGACGCCCGCATCCAGTGTGTGTCGCCTCTGGGTGGCGGGCTACTGCTGGGCCTCAGCCAGAGTCCCTCCCTCATCAGCCTCAGACTAACATCACCGTCCGTCGCCACGGCAACCAGAGACGAAGGGGATCTGTTTGGAGAGTCAAGCAGCAGTGAGGACGAGGACAACTAAACTTTAAGGGCAGTTTTTCAAATATTAATTTTAAGCTAAATAAACCGGACCACAGAAAGAAAAGGAGAAAAAATATGGTTTGTAATGCGTACCACGACACCTTCAGTGGAAAACACTTGAATGGAGACCTGTGTGGATTCAGGTGACCATTCTGCGAACACTTGTATCGCTGTCTGTGCAGTACATCTGGCGGAGGTCAGCCTTGTGCAAGACAAAATAGACACTGGCTCAGGTCAGACATTGGAGTCCCAATTCAAAATGTTATTCATATTAATATGTTCATGTTAAGCAGGGAACCAAAAGCCATGGTCCGTTGAGAGCATGTGTGATGTATTTTGTTAATATTATTTTCAATGTTAAACTTTGCAACTGTGACAAATCGTTTCTTTCAACTCTAATAAAGAATCCAGAGCCTGAATGTTGGAGTGTACCATGCACTTGTTGTACAATTTTTAACTTGGGTGATGTTGATGTAAAACGGTGCAAATATACTCACTTTGGACATGAAGATGGAGTGTTAGGGTTGTGGTGGGGCTGCTTAGACACATCGGTGGCGTTCTTGGGACAGAAACTGCCGGAGTAGATTCGAGAGACCCCTTCACTCAGAATACCAGAGAAAACCAGAAACATTCACTGTATAGAGCTAGGGCCTGACTTTAGGCTATTGGCCCAACGATCGCTCAGCAAAATGAGAAACACGAGGACGACAGAGGTTTGAGGTTATTCAGTTCAAAGAGGATGTGAAAGGCTCCATCTTGCCCTCTCCAAGCACCTGATTGTAGATTTGCACAACGGAGTCATTGCTTCTTGTTTTTGATTATATCAGTAGTCTGGGTGATTTAGACCACAGGAGTCAAATGGGTTCACTCACAATATTAGTGTTATTAGTAGTCGTAATTTAATAGTGTTGAAAAGACATTTGTAGCAATGGGATTTGGGGATTGATTACAAATGAAAGCCAGGTGTGACTGCAAACCATGTAAAAACGATGCAAAGGAAACTCAATGTTATCACCACCTTTGCCTAGTGGGGAAAGAAACAGTGAAACGTTTGCTCACTCGTCTGTTTAACTTTGTTTTAATGTGCTTATTTTTGTATATATATATATCATTATGTTGTACAAAAAAAACAGTGAAATCAAGGGAGTGCTTAACAATACGAACAAGGTCCAAAGAGAGGTGTAGAGCTCCTCTAGGGTCTTAATGCTGACCCCTCAGACACGTCACACACAAACGCTTATTTTCCGAGAATCATGCGGGCCTCCAGCATCCTTGATCAGGCTGAGAGACGTTCAGAAGGGTTTCAATGGATTCAGGAATGACCCGTTCAGACGTTCCAATAAAAAATAACTCATTAGAGACATGGAAAGACATTGCTTTGTATTAAACTAGAGTGTTTTCTACAACAATCGCAAACCAAAACGGATACACATTTTGCTCATTCACACTGAGAACCAGAATGTTTCACGGAACAAATAAAAAACAAAACAAGGCAATGGCTGTCCCTGACTGAGGAAATGTCACAACAACAACAACAACAACAACAACATGATGACCTCTCCGTTGACTATAAAACCAAGCTATAGCCAGCCAGCGATGACCACCAGTGATGTAACCGTACAACACTAACTAACAAGTCCTTTGACGGAGGGGGGGGGACGGAGGGGGGGTAAGCACCAGTACATAAGAGTCCTCGACGGGTCTGTCGCACATTCACGGGCCGAGGCAGGGAAGGAGCGCCGCTGAGCTACCTCGACCGTCGGTCCTTTCTGTTCTTGTCCAGGCTTTTGTCCATTGTCTTTTCGCTGTCCCCCCGGCACTTGGGACAGTACCACTTGCCCTTGGGCTTGTAGGTGAGGCCCACGCAGGAGAAGTGGAACCACTCGATGGGACACTGCTCGTTGTCGCAGCCGATCATCTCGCCGTAGGACACCTGCTCGCACAGGCAGTAGGTGGGCTCGTTGGGGTCGATGGCGAAGTCCACGGGCGACGCGTCGCGCTCCTGCTTGGCCTTGCGCTTCTTCTTCTTCGCCGACTTGGACTTCTTCTCGCGGGGCTGCGAGCTCGGAGGCTCGTCCGCCGGGTCGTCCGCCAGCGAGCCGTTGGCCGAATTGTGGCACGAGTCCCGGCTCTCGCTGTTGCGCTGGCGCCGGGGCCGGCGGGCGGACGAGCGCTCGGGCGGCGCCGGGGGCTCCTGGGGGGGGGGCCCGGAGCGCCTCTCGACCGCGGCGGGGGGCCGCTCCGACTCGGCGGGCTCCTGGAGGCACTGGGAGTGGCTGTCCATCTGCCGCGAGCGGTTCTCCACCAGCTCGGTCATCTGGGTGACCACGTGGATCTTCTCATCGCCCAGCTCCTGGCTGAGGATGAGCGCGCGCTGCAGCTGCCCCTGGAGCCGCTTGCGTTGGGCGGCGTCCTGCTCGCCCTTGTAGCGCTCAAACACGTCGTCGACCTCCTGGAGCACCTCTGCAAAAAATACCCAACAAAACCAATGGATTTAACATTTTAAAAAACACAATGCCAATTTCTACTTTTTGCAAAACATACAGTAACATTGATTAGAAAATAAAGGGTAATGATGAGACAATAGAAAAGCAATTGGACTGCGTCTGTGTGTATGGCTGTCAGGGTATTTCAGAGGTTCTCGTTCATGTCTGGAGCTCGGTCAGTGTGTATCCGCTGTAAACTCAGGGAGGAGGAAAATCTGCTCTTCCGCATTGAAGGGCGGGGCATACGTCTCCAGGAAGTGACGAATAACAAATGTTCATTGGATCGCCTCAAAGAAAAGAATAATCCGGCTGTGCAGTCGATAGTCGACGTAGTTGAACGGAGAATAAAGACTGACAAAATCGACAAAGTACATATACATAAAACCGTGTAGTGGTCAAAGATGCCAGTACATATGACCAGAGTGCATGCAAAATGGACTACAACTGTCCTGCCTTCGACCACAAGCGTCCATGAACTGGGATGAACGCCCTCCGACAACCCGATTCATAAAATAAAATAACGCAAAACCATACGTGCAAAACATACAATTTCAGCACGCAATAACATAATGTTTCTTCGAGGGAGAAAGTTTGAAGGGCCACATGCTGCGTATATATACACATATACATCTTGAAAAACGATAACAACGCGAAAACAAATGGCTGTTCTGCACTGTCGCGTTCAAAACAAGTTGTTTACCGACGTCGGTCTGGCTCTTATTTGCGGTAATTCAGTCCGTACATTGCCTATTTCTAACAGATAAAGTCAGTCAGAGCTATAGGCGAGCGGGGGTTCTGGCGGTGGGGTTTGCAAAATGGTTAGACACAAGCCACACCATTTCTGCACATCGACTCAGAAGACGATTGCAAGTTAACACATCGAAACAGAAACATTGTGGTTGGTAGAAAAGGGCAATGTCTTACCTTGATACTTTGAATCTATTTCGCGTAACAGAGAAACATTTCTTTGTATGTCCAGAGGAAGGGACTCAACACATTCCAGATAATCCTCCACATAGTTGATCAATTGTTGGGATTTCTCCGCATTTGGATAGTGGTGGTGGCCTAACATCGTTCCTACGATGCATAGAGGCACTAGATTGATATATCAAGGAATCGAACAAATGTGGTGTTGAATGCTCTGCTTATCGACTTTCGTGCTTACTGGGCAGTTCCAAGCAGCAGTTCACTTCAAACAAAACTGACGCCACTGCGCATGTGCAAACATGTTCCTTTTATGGTAATGCACCGTTGTTGCCTGTTGTATCGTACAGTGGGCGTGGTCCCATGCCTCCTCGCATTATGATTGGTTTACAGATTTCCCGGGAAAATAACCACCAAACATATCCAACACAAGATGTACAGTACAGTGAATGAATCGGACAGAATAATATAATGTAGGCCTAACCGTCCTAAGAAGAATTAACAGCTAATGAATTACTTCATTGCTAACAAGGCCACTATGGGCGAATGCCAGCATGAGATTTGTGGCCAACCTTTGTATTAGCCCAAAATGCTTTGCAAAGCGAGATAAACCCTTTTACACTTTAATGTGTTTGTGACCTAAAACTTGGTGTATTGCAATTTTACGTTACCAGAAAGCACGTGCATACAATGAATGTGTTTAAAAGTGATGGTAACTCTAATTCAGTTTTCAAACAAACTTACATCTTAAGAAGGGGAGATGCGAGTGTCCAAAGTAAATGAAAGCCATATAGATTATATTTTGTTGTGGTCTGGTTCTGCTTTACTCACCATAAATGTGTCTCCTCTACCTGCTTTTTGAGGATGGCAAAATAAAAACATTTAACTACGACGGTTTAATAGTGTCAGAACAAAAGTTATAGTAGTAGGCCTACCCGGAGAAACGAGGGACGACTTAGGGAGGAAGGGAGATATGATTAGTCTCAAATTAACCATAATATCGGTTAAAGACGAGTCTTTCTGGTATAGTCCCATGGCAGGGGATTCGCTCGGCTCTGAGGTGGTTTAATTAAACACAAGCTATATTTTGATGTTTTTTTATGCACTCAGACACCTTATTAATATTAAAAGTGCTAGTCTATATATCGAAAAATGTTGTACAATTAAGAATATTATTAGTTGTAAGTCAATATTTACATTGCGCAGAAGCAGAAGACTTCCAAACTGCTATCATTAGACAATTATTGAGATGCTTAAGTTCGAGACTAGAGACACTTTTAAGATACAGCTCATGCAATGTAGTGGAATGACAAGCACTGTAACCGTTATCACACACAGAGGACCAGGGCCATTTTTGGTACTGAACGTATTTGATCTGACTGAAAAAGTTTCAGTTTGTTCTCCCCTTGGATTCTCCTCTTGTACATGTTTGGTTCAGCTAGCAGGACCTTTATTATGAAACGCGATTGAACCGGATATGATACGATGATTTAGAACTGGACCGAGGCATGATAATATATAGCAGGGCATGAGGAATAAACTTACTAACCTAAAGTCACTCGCAGACATTACGCTTAGGCTACTTAGTGGTTTATGCATACATAATACAATACATTACTGTACTGAAATGTAGGTTTAATAAAAAATTAATTGTGCAGGTTTGTAATAACAGTCGTAGTAGGCTATTATGTGTAATGTGTTGCCATCAAAAGGCAGGAAACGCGCTATGCAGCGTGCGCATTTAGGCAAGGGAGGGGGGGGGGGGGGGTGCATGTCTGTCGGGGGTCAGAACTCGATCCAGCAGTTCATGGGTTGGTCTGTGAGCGTGGTCTGTGTCTTTTCACATCTTACAATGCCTCGCCATTTTCCTCCGTATAGGCCTACAATAAAGTTTTGCATTGTTACGTTCAGTAAACGACGGTGGCCCCCTCACATTTATATTTATTTTGGATTATTTCCCCCCCATTTGTTACGACAAATCCATTTCAACAACAAGCATTGGAATGTTTGTTTTTTTAATATATAAACAAAAACAGCCACCTAGCCACCCCAATAGACAAAAAAAAACGTAACTCACATACTATTCACAAATTGAGTTATAGGCTCACAAGTTGGGTGAGCGGTCATTTAGATATAGCCTAGTTAAGGGTAAGGTCATCTATCTGTTTGGTTTCATTTACTGTTAAATGGCGGAATCAGGTTGTCCTATGACACGTTTGCTCAGCAAACGTTCACATGCACCATAGGCCTATTTTAGTTTCGTTTCGTTTCCTGGATTTTACAAAAGCTCAGCACAGCCTGCTTCCACATTGAGTTGCGTGCAGTCTCTTGAGCGAGTCGTGTGTGACACTTCACTCTCAGCAACGGTTAGTCGGCCTGATCTCCAGCCACCATGAAGTGCGGACTTTTGTTTTTGGTTGTTTTGTGCACTGCTGCTTCGGGTAAGTCACATTCACATTAAATAAAAACTTCTAAGTAAATTAGGATTGTATGGTGTTAGACTTCTGTGAGGTCATTTTAATATAACCATGTTCAGAGCTTATAATAATATACCTATACGCTTGATTGACTGCATGTGGAGTAAGGCTCCTATAGGAAAGCACGCAACTCGACATTGAACGGTTTATGTCGAGCAGGCATGAGACCGCTTGATGAGTTTGGTTGAAGGTGTTAGGTTTCGTAGTTTTCACAGTAGCCTGTGTGACTTCCCGTTTTTCTATTGACTTTAAAATGCTGACAATAATCCTATCTGTTTGAAACGTGCGTGATGGCGTTTAGCGAGTTTCCTTTACTGATAAATACGAATTCCAGGCTCAAATCTGTCATAAAGTCATACGTTCCACTTTTACTCGATGCTTTATGAAAGCATTTCTGAACGTGGGTTACGTGTACCCCTTGGGGTTGTTTGAGGAGGTGCAGGGGGTACTTAGTAAATGTAAAAAAGTTAACCTTTGTTGTTTCAATTTGGGAAATTAACAATTGTAAAATAATTCCACCTTCATATAATTAGTCGAATCAGAATACTGCCACTTGATGTGTGTGATTTAAAGGGTGGTAAATATTCCCAATGAAGGACCAAAAAATAAGTGAACGACAAGCCCAATGTGTCTCTCTAAGCGAAGTATTTGTAACATCCATTCCATTTACGTATTCTCAAAAACATGACGCTATTTAATAATGTCATCGTTTGGCCCTCCCTATTCAGAATGTTTTGTGCTGGTGAAAGGGGTAGGCTGGAAAAATATCTTAGAGGGTTACATTATTAAATATAGTTTGAGAACAATTTCTTTAAAACACAGAGCATACCGTTAGTTAAGCCCAAGCCTAGGACACTTAACCTTAGTTAATTGTCTTATCTTACAGTTGCTGAGGACTTTATAAAAAGCAGCCCTCCTGCCCCGGCGATCGCTGAGTTCCAGTTCAGCACTCCTCAAGTGGGGGCCGAAGAGTTGGCAAACACAATGGAGCAGAAGAAGAAGACAACTAAACGGCACACCACGAAACCAAAGCCAATCACCACGACAACGATACAGCCAAACACCACGACAACGGAAAAGCCCACCACAACGTCTGCACAGACCACCACAACGACTGCAAAGCCCACCACAACGACTGCAAAGCCCACCACAACGACCGCAAAGCCCACCACAACAACTTCAAAGCCCACCACAACCACTGGGAAGCCCACCACAACCACTGGGAAGCCCACCACAACGACTGCAAAGCCCACCCCAACGACTGCAAAGCCCACCACAACGACTGCAAAGCCCACCACAACGACTGCAAAGCCCACCACAATGACCGCAAAGCCCACCACAACGACCGCAAAGCCCACCACAACGACTGCAAAGCCCACCACAACGACCGCAAAGCCCACCACAACCACTGGGAAGCCCACCACCACCGTCAAACCGTTGCCTCCCACACCAACACCTTCTGCCCACTTGATCATGGGAAAATACAACATCACCAAAAACGGCTCCATATGTCAGCTGGCTCAAATGGCTTTACAGATCCGCCTGGTGTCTGACAAGGTAAAGTAGCACACACTTTCTTTCCAAACGTTGCACCTAGCTCAACCCGCACCAGGGATCCACCCTTGCAACTCGGGGCGGCTATCACTATCTCTGAAAGTGCACCAACAACTGCAAACTCCACCAGAACCGCCGTCACACCTATGTCACCTAGATATCGTATCGTAACAGAGAATAATCCTGATTCTAAAGTCTGCTACCAAGAGCTTCATGAGAGTCGTAATGTTCTGATGTTTCGGCAGAACCAACATTTATTAAGTTCTTAACCGCAATCCTACTTTCTGCTTCCTATTTGATACGTTATAAAAATAACCTGTTTCTCTCTTTCTACATCAAGGTCAACGGAACCTTTATTGTTCAGCCAGTCCTGACGAATACAACCTCTTCAGCTTGTCAGGAAAAAACTGCCTCTCTTAACATTACCTTTGGGGAAGGGTTCATATTGTTCATATACGAGAAGGTAACTATGGCCTATCAATAACGGAAATGAAGTCTGTAACAATGACAATAAATGTTGTATTAGTGGCAGATAACTTCTACCATTTTTAACCTTGATATTCGTACGTTGAGTGTGAAAGTGTGAAAAGGTTTTATTTTATTGCCAGGGTGTTAATATTTAATACAATGAAAGATAACCATTCAGCAATGTAGGTACTTTCATAAGGGAACCCTCCATACAAATTTAAGGTAGTGGTCATGTATTGTTGAGAATACTAGTCACTAACATGTGACATGGAAACTTCCTGTCTGTGGTATCTATCTGTGGTTGTGCATCACATTCCACGTGAGCTTTCTTGGGTCAAATCACAAGACTTGACCATGATAACCAGATTTTTTTATTGCAATGTCAACATCCATGTCAAAAAAAAAAAAGCAAACGCTTTCACTGTTAACTCATTAACCCGTGTCTTCTTATCTGTTTTCTTTCCAGAACACCACCGGAAATAGCGTCTATGTGAAGGAACTGTCCTTCAGCCTCTTCTACCCCTTCGGCCCAGCAGGTAAGCAAACTCCACCTGCCCCGCCCTAAGCCGCATGTGACCAGAGAGCACCCTGGTCACAGCCAGGTGACTGGCTGGTGTCTGTCGTAAGGCTGGTGGCCTATGTTTGACATAGTATGTTTACAGCCAGTTAATGATTGACAAAATTGTCAGACTACTTGTGATCGAGTCGAATCGGGAGGATCAGCTGTCGGCCCCTTCGGGCTCCCGGTCGCTATGGCACAACACTAACCGATATCAATGTGTGAGCGGAGAAACACTCCCAAACTAGATCCATTCACACTCGACAACAAGTTCCCTTGCGGGACCGACATAAACATTTTTTGTTGTTTATTAATAGATCCGATGACACTCCCTGCTGAGCTCTGTTCGTTGTCAAGCAGACAAACGAGTCAGACACAATAATGGGATCAGACCATTAGACACTTTGCCACCACACTGTTGTTGACTGTGCTTTTCGGGGCCTCTTTCAGCTGTCAAGTACTCCCAGCGCAACGATTCCCTGCATCTGTTCGCTGCCCAGGTGGGTCACTCCTACTCCTGTAGGAACGAGTCCATCTACATGGGCAAGGGACTCTACCTGGACGTCAATCAAGACCGGATGCAGGCCTTCAACTTCACCAAAAGCAATGAGTTTGGCGTTTGTACGTTTTCCAAATCTAAATGTTTCTCTTTTTGCACAAACGCTCGGGTACACTAGAGGAGCAGCAAGCAGACATAGCAGACATGTGATCTTACAGCAGGGTAGGATTGAGGCATCTACTTTGCAGCCTAACATCCTGGTTCTGAGCACAGACAAATGAGGAAATAAGGACTGAGTAAGAAGAAGAAAAACAACCATTCATAAGGATTACTTTTGTTATCTTGGGGATAATAGAGAACATGAGAAACACAACACAAATCAAGGAAATGATTTGTTTAAGTGTAAGGGAACAATAGTGTGTAATTATGGCTAATTGTTCGGGTTCCTTATTTACTTACCATCCTTATCTGACCACACCTGCCCCTGTGTATCAGAATCAGAAAGGTTTTGAGACAAGAAATACAGGGATTTATTTTGGTCCAACTGCAAAGAAAAAAACAGCCGCATGAAATAAGGTGCAAAGATGACAAAAACGCAAAAGATAAGACAACCACGAAATGGCACCGCAAAAAAACAACAGTTAGAGAAAACGGGGGGAGGAGCTAGGATCATCTAACGTATGCGTGCGTCTCCCTGTGTGTTTCAGCCGACCCCTGCCCGGCGGACGTCCCCACTTACAGCGTGGCCATCGCTGTGGGGGTCATCCTCCTGGTACTCATCATCGTGGTGGTGGTGGCCTACGTAGTGGGCAGAAGAAGGAGAGCCAACGGCTATCAGGCACTTTGAGCTTGACCCCGTCCGGAGTGGCTATGCTATATGCTATATCAAACTGCTCTGAACAAAGGCTACGCAATTATTATTATCTAATTGGCTACGTTTGGTGACTGTTGACGAGGTGGGGTCAATAGTTAGACGTAGTTCCAGAAGTAAGCGTTGCATATGTGTGTGATGTGTCCACTTTTTCGACAACATCGTGGATCATAACGTCCTAGTTTTTCTACAATGCTCCCCCTTAGTGGCATAATGGAGCATCATTACGTCCTCACCAATCACTGCTGGATGACCGAAATACGCAAACGCACACTCTGACACGGTTTCATCTATTTCAAAATGTCCAGCTGCAAATCTTTTTGAGTGGTTGATTGTTTTGTTGTGATAGAATGTTGTGCTTTGATATCCAAAATAGAGTCATATAATTTGAGCAGGGACAATGTGCTTGTGATTAAAAAGGGAATAATGTAACGCATGGTTTGTGTTAAGGGAACATCATTTCTTCGCGAAACCTTATTGCACTGAGATTAATGCTCATAACAAGCAGCCAGTGTCTGAATGTAGCTTAATGTGAAAACGAATGTGCATCTGCTAATTCTGCCTGTCTTTATTACTGTACAAACCACGAAACACATTATTATTTTAAAAGTGCACTTTTGTTGCTATGTTATGTCCTAGATTTCATCCATGAGTCCAGCTTTTCACGAAATAAATCACTTTAGGCCACTGACCATTTTGTAATATGTCTTTCCCACTGATAAAGACCATTTATATACAGCCTCCCGTAATCATTTTTAATAAAAGTACTCAGTCTGATTGCGTGTTTTTCTATCTGAAAAATGCATACATGAAACACTTTTTTCTGAATATTACCACCCACTTCCCCAACCCCCTCCAATCAAAGCCCGTCTATGGAGAGCCTTGTCACTCTATTGAGCCCCATTCCTTCGAACTTGGTTGCAGTTCCATTAGAATTCCACTGGGGACGATCTCTTTCACCTACTTATAAGCTACTTACATATCGCAGATTTTATTGTAGATTCTAGCATTCTGCTAACGAAAGCTGATTGGTCAGGGACAGACTTGCGACTGATGCTTGATGGCATCTAAAGCTGAAGCAGAATCAGAAACATTATCTTAAGGAGGACTTTCCGTCGAAGTTAATTGTTATATATTATATGTATATATATATATAGTATATTATATATATTATATATATAATATATGCTTAAGTGGCAAAGTGACTCAGAACTTGCCGTAAAGCAGTGACGTCAACATCTTTTTGAACAGATTTTTAGAACAGACAAGTGAACCTAAAATGCAATATTCAGTGTATTATCTTAGCCGCCACTTTTGAATGGAACTTTCAAATTACTTGGCAAAAAATGACACCCTGAGAAAAGTGGAATTTGAGGGTGAAACCCCGTCGAAAAATAAACAAGATAACACTTTTTGCCAGGATTTTTTTGTTTTTTATTAGCAAACAAAGCGGGACATTTTGCGATGAAAACAATATCCCGAATTTGAGATCTCAATCATGGGATAATATTGCCCAATATCACGAGATAGCGAACCAATCAAATTGCGCCATCTTAGGAGGTTCACGTGTAGCATGATAATAATAACAATAACTAATTAGATATTAGATTATATAGATACCTATATATTAATATTATCATTTATTTTTTTATTATATTATATGGATAGTGAGCTCCGAGTCCGCAAACGGCAACAATCACTTCTCCTCCATGCTGTGGTTCACTTTGACAGCTCATTTGTATGCAATGGACAGCAGCTCATTTGCATTAAAGGGCTCATGCCATGTCACCAGGTGTGGGTGTGATTATCTGGTACTAAGCTGTTTAGCACAGGGAAGGAAAGATTTTCATAGTGACATCACAAGTGGGCGTGTCCACCCAGATGTATGAAGGTTAGATGAGCCACATTTGCTACAGTTCACTGGGTAGGCTGGTAGACTGATCTATCAAGCGTACATCTAGGTGAACACGCCCACTGCATTCTGAAGGGCCAGAAAAAGAGGGGAATACAGAATAGATTTTTTTACCTAAAAGCCATTTCCAGCAAACAGCTTCAAAAACATGTTTTCTAGAACTCATATGGGAAAACAACATGCTATGTCTCCTTTAATGTAACATCGAGGACAGTAGAGCAGATGTGCCAATCCCCATTTCACACAAAAGGGGCGGGGCTGCGCGCAGACAGGATTCAGGGAGGGGAACAGAATAACGCGGACGAAGAACCGTTATCATGGCTGGTAAGATAACACAATGCTTTGCTTCTTTATGTGTAAACAATAAGTAGATCCCTTTGCTAACGATTTGGGATTGTGAATTTACTAATTGCATCAGTATACGCAGTGACTTTAGGCATTTACTTCCTTCTCAGTTTTGTTTGTCTGGTAAGAAACTTCCTTCAACTCTTGTGCAACCATCCGAATGCATTTTTTTTTCTGACTTCAAGACAAGGAAGAGGGAACAAGAACCATGGGGAACAGCCCACCGATTGAGGTTCAGCAAGGTCCTCTGGTCTCGGTGACGTTCCAGAAGAACCCGGAACGCAAACAGAAGTACCTGGAGGCCCAACCTAAAGAATTAGGGGTACAAAACATCCACTGTAGTGCGTGTGCGTGCGTGTGCCAGCGTGTGTGTCAGCGTGTGTGAGCGAGTGTGGTCATAAGAGGTATGGCGACACATTAGTGCCATAATTCACTAATGTGATAAAAGATGCATTCGGGCGTATTATATTATTCCCCACGCGTAGATATTAACTGCGAGCGCGCAAATGATCTCTGCGCGCGCGCAAATTACCTCTGCGCGCGCAAAACAGCCTCTCGCGCGCGCAAATTACCTCAGCGCACGCAAAACAGCCTCTCGCGCGTAACAGCCTCTCGCGAAAGATGTTTTTACGCTCGCTCGAATTTAATTTTGGCACTATGGGGGAGGGAACCAAGGCAGGGCGGGCTTTCCTATGATTGGCCGTTTCTGAAGCGCGATATTTGATTGACAGCCCTCCTCAGCCCTCCTCTCATTCAATTCTGAATTGTACGGTAAATGGCTGAAACGATAGTTACGTAGGCTATTGTAACTCCAGATTCTATGAGTATAGGCGCAGCCTTTTAAGTGTCGGCCTCATTGTCCTTTAAATAGCTGAAGAAAAGCTGTTTATTGGGAGCAGAACGTCTGCCGGCGCCCGACTATATCTGCGAAATGCGGACGTCGTTGAGGCACGCCGCACGCGGACGTAATTGAGGCCCACGCTGTTGGTGGTCGGGGATTACACATTTTTCAGTGCTACGGCTCACGCCTAGGGATAACCCAATAGCGATAGCCTTAAAAGGCTGCGACTATACTCATAGAATCTAGAGTTACAATACGTAACTATCGTTTCAGCCATTTACTGTACAATTCAGAATTGAATGAGAGGAAGGCTGAGGAGGGGTGTCAATCAAATATCGCGCTTCAGAAACGGCCAATCATAGGAAAGCCCGCCCTGCCTTGGTTCCCTCCCCCATAGTGCCAAAATTAAATTCGAGCGAGCGTAAAAACATCTTTCGCAAGAGGCTGTTACGCGCGAGAGGCTGTTTTGCGCGCGCTGAGGTCATTTGCGCGCGCGAGAGGCTGTTTTGCGCGTGCAGAGGTAATTTGCGCGTGCGCAGAGATAATTTGCGCGCTCGCAGTTAATATCTACGCGTGTGGAATAATATAATACGCCCGAATGCATCTTTTATCACATTAGTGAATTATGGCACTAATGTGTCGCCATATAAGAGTGTTAAAATGTCAACCCAAACTATTTCTTGTTTACTTTTCGAAGATCACCCAGATAGGCCTGACTTTGTATCAGATGTCCTGGGTGTTTGGGTTAGTCTACATCGATTCCGTGCGTGGCGAAACCTTTCTGAGGGTTTTGTTCACCATTGCCTCTGTAGTGGTGAGTATCATATAATGTTTCATTAGAAAAATTGGGTACCATACTGGGTCTAATGTTCAGATTCAGATTTTTTTTTACGTCAGCTACACAGGGATAGACAAACTAAATGGTCAACCTGTAGGCTATATTTTCCTTTATTCGATGTAGGAAAATTTAGCGAAAATCATCCACAAAATATTGTTTGACTATATAACTGGGGCCAACGGTGGTGACTTATTTATTAGACAGGGGATTGAGTGTCCTTTGCATTTATTTCCCAGGTGATACTAGCTGGAAGTCTGGCCATCGCTGCTACGACGCTCCACATTCCCACTGTAAGTTAACCGTAGAACAAAGAAAAATAAATATATATATATATATATACACAGTATATATTATTTCGGTCACCGGCTTAATTCTCTAACTTTGTAGAACTGCCCAGAGAATCACAAAGTTAATTTGGACTAATCACAAACATAATGAAACTGATCATCAAATTGCTACAAACTGTGTTCAACACAACATATTGTGTGTAGCCGTCTTCGTTCGAAACACAACCGTCTCCGGTTCCAAATTAAAATCCGATCGAACAGACATATATTAGGCTGGGGATTTCCCCTTAACCTTCCCCTCCGTGTATCCACAGTTGAGAGCCTGCCTTACCATGCAGATCCTGGCCATCGCTGCCTCGGTATGCGGCTTCATCCTCACGATGGGGCAGTTTGAGAACGGCGTTTTGCATGGCTGCTGGTTTGACGAGTACACCAATAAGACGACCACCAAGCAAAGCATTTGCAAAAAAATGGATGCAAGTAGCACCGTCTCCCATGTTTCATCTTTTACGTTCAGCGCTGTGGAAAAAATTGGGAATTTTGTGCAACACAAGTTGGAGGTGGGCCAAGAATGTTGAATCTGCCAGGAAGTTGGATACAATGTTTTTTTTTATTTGGTATTAATTTTGGGTCTTGCAAAATATTAAAAGAAAATACCAAAATGTGTTAATGTAAGTATTTTTCATGTTCATATAAGTGCAAAAAATAAAGTTCAGGCAGACATAATTAAAGGTAAAAGTTGCATTTGTACACTACATTGAGGCGTGACCCTGCAGCATCTATTAGTGCTATGGACGTCTAACGGCCACGGCCCTGTGTGTTCACCAACAGCATGTCTTCCTTAACCTGCACGCGGGGGGGACGCTGGTGCAGACGGCGCTGGTGGCTATCTCCATTACCCTGGCGGTCTACTGCTGCAAAGTGATCAACTGTTGTTCACCGGGATCCAGAATGGTGAGGGACACGTCTAACAAAACAAGCCAAGCTTACTTTTGGGGCCATTTCAAACTTTGGACCCCCAACTCATCCTTTGGTATTAGTAGGTTATTTTGCAATCGAACAAATCAAATTTTCAGAATTGGTCCAAAGTGATGTCCCTTTTTGACATCGTCCTTCATGATGTAGAACATTGGATAAAGGAATATTGCATAACCTCAGTTCCTGTGGTTCTCATTGTGATTGTGTTTTCCCTTCCAGCCGGTGATCACTGTGCAAGCCCCTTCCAACCTTTCTGCTCCTGAATGAAGACAAATGCTTTGAAAGTAAAGAGGAATCACTGACTAACACATCCATTAAAACCACATATATGGTTTACTGCTACGCAGATGTTGAGGCAACATGCACAGTATTGGCATTGAATCATTGTCGAAAGCATTACCTTTTACTGATTAACCTTCTGACATTTAGCCATCCGACTGATCCTTCAGATTGTCATCATTCTGGTGCCAAGTTTGATATTAACTCTTGTGAACATTTGCAATATGTAAAACATTATTTTCAACACAATCATAAAGCCATATATGTTAACCCAGTTAAAAACCACAGAGGTGATTGTTCTGACTTTAGTTAACCCGTTTATTTCAGAGTGTGTTGACCGTCGGAGCAGGGGCTCTCTGGGGTGTGTGTGGTGATGGCTGGATGCACCACAGGTGTGCAGCCTCACCCAGCCCAGAGTTGTATCAGTCAGACTCAGGCCAGGTGAGGCTGCTTAAACTGGCCATCACCCACACACACTCCACACCATACTAATAAATCATTTTAAATGATTGATATACTATTTTTTTTTACCATTGAATAGAATACACTCTTTAACAGATAGGTCTTTATTTCATTTTTTTATGCAAGATAACGTGTGGTGATTTTGTGTTCAAATGAGACTGCAAAGTGTTCAGTACACTCCCAAAACATATCAGCAACTTTGCTTCAAGCCGCTGAAGGCGAGATTTTAAGTGCGAAAGTACTCAGCATCCCCTCCTAGTCCTATTAACACCAAGTATATGAGTATTCTAATACAGTATACAAAGCAATTGTGTATCTTGCAACTTGTTAAAAAAAATAAAAAAAATGTTAACTTGACATGTGCATTTTTTTATAAAAAAAATATATTTCAAAGTTCCTTACCCTGCTTTCCTTTGTTACAAGCTACTTTATATTGCCTTCTGCTCAATCCTGTTATAATCCTCTATTGAAAAATGTTTTCCGATAAAGTAACACACAGATTAAACACAGATAAAATAAATAGATAAATACAATGATTTGTAATATTAACATTGATCTCAGTTTGAATGGAAGTTTCAACGGTCTTGTCATGATTGCATTATTTACATGCTTCGTACGGTCAGATCTGGAGTTGGTCTGCCCAGTGACTTTGTGGAAGACCAGAAGATAAGTCTTACAAAAACATCAATGATATCAGTTGCTTGTTTTATTGCTGCTGCAATATCATGGACTTGACTTGAGTGTCCTTTATCACTTTAGCTAGTGTCAAATAGGTGTATGTTTGTTAATTTTGTTCAGTAGTTAAAACACACACACACACACACACACACACACACACACACACACACACACACACACACACACACACACACACACACACACACACACACACACACACACACACACACACACACACACACACACACACACACACACACTACATGAGATGAGGAAGTGGCAGCAGTGACCTCTTCCCGGTCTCCGTGGCAAAACTTTGTAATAAAAGTATTCAGTCTGATTGCGTGTCCCTCTGAAAAATGCACACACTGAGGCACTATATTTCTGAAATCAAAACTTAAAAGTGTTTTTATCTATCTTATGTTATCAAAAAGTTGCTTTCAATGTAATATCGAAGACAGGAAGTAAGAGAGGCGAGCAGATGTGTCAATCGTCAATCCCCATTCCATACCAAAGGGGCGGGGCTGCGCTCAGATAGGATTCGGGGACTAACGGGAACGAATAACGGGAACGAAGGACCGTTATCATGGCAGGTAAGATAACGCAATGCTTTGCTTCTTTGTGTGTAAACCTTAAGTAGAACCCTTTGCTAACGATTAGGGGTTGTGAATTTACTAATTAGCCGTAACCTTAGGACTTTTCTTCCTTTTCAGATTTGTTTGTCTGGTAAGAAACTCCCTTTCAACTCTATTTCTCATCTATTACCACCAAGTATATGGAATATTCTAATACAGTAAACAAAACAAATGTGTATCCTGTAACTTGACTTAACTTGACATGTCTTGTCATGATTGCATTATTTACATGCTTCGTTTGGTCAGATCTGGAGTTGGTCTGCCCAGTGGCTCTGTGGAAGACCAGAAGACAAGACTTAGCAAGTTAAACTCACTTAATGCAACGCCACGTTTTTATTTGTTTGTGTCTGCAATATTATGGACTTGACAAGTGTCCTCGTCTTTTGCACTTTATCCTTGTTAGTTTCAAATATGTTTATTGTCACACACACACACACACACACACACACACACACACACACACACACACACACACACACCTACATGTGATGAGGAAGTGGCGGCGGTGACCTCTTCCAGGTCTCCGTGGCAACCCTTTTGATGGCGGAGCAGGCTGCCCCAGAGCACAGAGTGGTGACAGGATGGACACTCGCCCTCCACGGGGAGGAGGTGGGACGGCTCCGCGTGCAGGAAACGCTTGGCCAGGCAAATCATGTGGCTGGTCATGGGACAGGAAGGTTGGAGGCAGGACAGTTGTTCTGCGGCCTAGTGAAAGAGGAACGTGCCACGGTCAACTCTTTTCTTTCCACTGATTGTGCGTGGAACAACGAGGAGGAATAGGTGCTCGGGACGTAGGGTGTCTGACAGCAGGCCAAACGTTTGATTTATATTATGTAACGTAAACAACATGTATTCATTGTAGTCCTGCGATTTCAAGGAAGCGGCATTTCGCAGAGGGACAAATGTTATCATGTAAGATGTCTTGAAAGGAGAAACACGGATCGCATCACGTCATTATGTAGTATCATTTGATTTCCAGCCCCAACTAAACGTCTCGACCCTACACCAAGTCTCTAATCTTCAGTAGAAGCTAAGGGACTTGAATCCTTGGTACTGCGTCGATGAAGGCTCTACAAGTGAAGAACAGCGCAGCAACGTGTCAACACACGAGCAAGCAAAAACCGAGACGTACCTTGACGGGACGTTTGCACAGGAAACACGAGTCCTTCGCCACCTCTTCCTCTTCCTCAGACTGCGACGGCTGCTGCTGCTGCTTCTTGGCCCGGACGGCGCCGAACGCCAGCGGGATGTGGAGGGGCGGCTGGAGGCCGGGCTCAAAGTCCATGCGGTACTCCTGCTTGAGCCAGCGGGCGGTCAGCGGCAGGCGGTCCCAGGGGGGCACGCGCAGCATGCTGGAGACCACGCGCCAGTGGAACTGCAGGCTCGACTCCTTCGTGGCGCGCCGCGGCACGTGGGTCAGCCGCCGCGAAGAGTGCGGGTGCTGCCACGCCCACTCAAACTAGCGGGACGGGCGTGGGGGTTAGGGTTACTAGGGAAAGGTTTGGGTTAAGGGTGACACACCACCAGGCGCGAGTGTGATTAGCCGTTACAAGCCGTTTGGAAAATCTGCCTCTTCTGACATCACAAGTGGGCGTGTCCACCGAGATGTAGAACAGGTAGATGAGCAACGCCTGCTACAGTCCACTGGGTGGACTGATCTATCCAGCACACATCTAGGTGGACACGCCCACTTGTGATGTCAGAAGAGGCCGATTTTCAAAACAGTGTGTAACGGCTAATCACACTCACACACCTGGTGGAATAATGGGACCTTTAAGGTTTATGGCAGTCCGTTTTGACACCCATATAGGTCCTAGAAGTCTCTCCCCCTCTGCTGTCCACTTTCACATAATCAAGCTGCTTTCCTTGATAGTGAAGTGAGTTCTCATTCATGGGGGCTATGCCGTCTTGGCTTTATTGGCTTGTCCCATGCACTGAAAATCCCAACAATGTACCAATCAACATGGGCTGCACCAACATATCTCACAGTACCGTGTAAATAGTGTAAGGCAGAGCGGCACTCGTCCCATATTTTCTTTCAGCAATAGAAGTTGGTCTAATAAGAAAGATTCTCCTATCATGATCAGTGCTTGGCTCGGCGGCTTGGGTGTTGGCTGCTTGTGAAGTTGCATCAAACTCACAAAGGCTGACTCCCATTCCTTAATTTTGGCTGGGTTACGCAGGAACAGTATCAAATACAAAAAGTTGTACAAAGACATTATGCCAAGTATGTTGTACTACTCACCCGTAGAGCAGCAATGTCCGAAGGAAAACCATGAATAATCAGAACCATTTCCCTGAATAGGAAAAAGAATGAAAGCATAGATAAATGATAACCAATTTGTCGGTTGATTTTGAAATATGAAGTAGGCTAGGTCAGTTGGTGTTATTACCATGGCCCTTTCCCACTCGTCCTCTTGGCTCCCCCTCGATGTCGGCCAGCATTGTGCTGTCCAATGCGACGCTCAGGGTTGACCGTAAATCCAATATAGATGCGACCTTTAAATTTAGGATTGGTGCAAAATAACATGTATACGCCAAAGAAGCTCTCGACTTCTACTACCATTTTGTGATTTAATACTTATAATTGACTAAAAACAGCAGATCAACAAGTGACGATTTTTTTAAAAAAACAAAACATTTAGGCTCCTCAGTGGCGACAGCGATGTTACAACCAACCTCTTATCTTATAAAACAAGACGAAATTGATTTGAAGATAATATAACATAAGCAAGATTACTTTTGTTGTCATTGGTAATACATTTCCATTTGTTTGCTCATGGTGGATGCATTGTTGTCACACTGATAACGAGGAGCGTGTGTAACTCAGATCCATTGTAAACAAGGCAGAAACAGTACACTAAATATCAGGAAGGCCACGATTTGCCTGATTCAATTGTATCAAGAAGGGACAGCTAACATGTATATTAAAAACTTTCTAAAATGAAAAAATGTTGGAAAAAACATTTCATCAAAAGTGCAAAAATGTAAATGTATATCAATGTAAAACACACCTTCACAAATATTATTTAAAAACAGTCAAAACATTACCGAGTCCCTTGTCCAAGGACCCTTAGTTCTCTTTCCCTATTGGCTACTTCAAAAGCCTATTCTGTTACACGGCTTTTAAACAACGCACCTCATTGGTCATCCTTTTCGTGACGCGTTTGGTTTTATTTCGTTTCCTGGTTATACCAGAATCGGCAGAAATTTCCCTCATCGGCATCCAGCGAGGAATGAATTAAGAACGCTTTCTTCTAACTAGGTTTTTGCTTAACTTCACTATGGTTGTTACGGCTGAAGTGCTTCGTGATAAACTCTTGAAAGAGCTTGAAGCCGTACATGTGGTATGGTTTATTTAAAACACGAGTCTTTTGAGCGATGCGTCTATTATGGTTACCCGAGTAGGCCAAATACGTGGTGGTTGGATCATAATCATTTATTTTCCAGAGCACTATCGCTTTACTGAGATAGCAAGCACTTGAGTAACCAATGGTCCTGTTTCAAACATGTGTTTTTATTATCAGTGGCATTTAAAAATGTCACTCAAGTCAATGGCTATGTTTTTACTTTTTCTCAAAACATGGTAATAGCCATCATTTATAATTTCCCCTTAAAGGATTGGGGTATAACTTGTATGAGGATCTTAAAAAAACACAGTAGTTGGAAAATATCAAGAAAATGGTCTTCAAAGTCTGTGGAATAATGTGTAATCAACCGATTGGTTTGGTTTATCTGACTTTTATATCATACATCTTAACATACAGTCTTGGTATAACTCATGTAGGACATGCATGGAGCCACAATGACCTCAATCTTATTTCCTATATGATGTATAGGAGATTGAAGATACATCCCCAAACAGATGTGCGGCCAGCTTCAAAGCCCTAATAGTGTCCTGCCAGTTTGAGGGCAAACCACTGCTACAGAGACACAGGTATAGTATAGCACTACACGGCACTACCCTTGACCTGGCAACAACATCCACAATCCAAAATGTAATGAATATCTGATCCCTGTTTATTGATAGGCTCGTCAACGGCTGTTTAGCTGCAGAGCTGAAAGAAATCCACGCATTTGAACAGAAGACTCTCACACCGGAACAGTGGGAAAAGCAGAAATCGCAGTGATGAACGCACACATTGAAACATGCACGGATACGTTTACGGTCGAGTTACATAGTGTAATTTAACAAAGTTACTCCAATGTATCATACAGTATTAGTAATGATGGATTTAACTTTCAATGAGTAAATCTTTCCCTTCCTCCTTGCTGTCTCCATTTGATTAACACTATGGTTTTTGTAATGGTCACTGGATAAGGTTAGAGGTTTTTACTTGAGTTGGCATTATTCAAATTGAGGATATTCGTTAAGCCTATGAGTTATCCATGATGCAATACAGTGATACAGGCCATCATGTTTTAGTCACTAAGCCACCAGAGACGGACATCCCAAATGTTCAGGTTCCAAAAAACAATCATTTGCAATCCACAATAAATGTGTACAAATAAAAGACCATCTGAGCCATAATAGCCAAAATAATGAATGCAGTAAGCACCATGACGTCATATGCCACCATTACGCTCACTGTTTAATTCCCTTTATTACTCCCTTGTCTTGACGCGCCAGAGTTCAAATATACATTACTAATTCAATATTCAAATGCTCCAAACACTCCCACTCACAAAACACACATTTATCCCCTGGAGCGGAGGGCAGAGGCCCTGCATAAGTCCACATTAGGCTAGGCTGGTGTGTGGCGAACCTCGCACAGAAGGGGCGACGCAGGTCTGCACATCAGGCGTAAACAACGGACCACTCGCAGACGGACCACCTGCCTTGAGGTCTTCATGGGGTTCAGAAGGGACACATTAGAAGCTCTCTCACTGCCTCCACTGACCTTGTGTTTACTGGGTACGGGGAAGGCTTATGAGGCTATCGATTGCCCCCCCCCCCCCCCCCCCCCCCGCGTCGCCGGACACATTTCCCCGTCCCCACAAATGTGCTGATAAGTGTACCAATGTTCTCCAACTGCCATTTTGAGGCTCCCGTTTTGATTGAGAGTCCTCAATAATCAACGGAATGGATGTCAACCAAGTACTCCCCACTGAATGTGAAATTAAAAACTATAGTTACGTTAGAAGTATACTTGTTTTATTATACAGCTGAGGGGTGCAAACAAAAACAGTATTCAAATGTACAAGAGAGAACATTAATATTGTGCGCTATTCTGAGCATGTCAATTAGAATGGCATCCTTCATGATTGACTGTTTCATGAATAACAGGCAGAGACCCCATGATTACGTCAAATGAAAAGGTTAGACGTGTGAAGTGCAGTGTGAGAGACCATGCACATTGTGTGAAGGGGATTATTTCCACCACTTTTACCCCCCATGGCCGGTTTGCCATGCAGCTAATGAAACATAAGATGCAGTGTGGGTGGATGGAACATTGAGTGAGTTTGTGTGTGTGTATGTGTGTGCAAGAACATAATACGTTATTCCAGACCAATGAACACTTGCAATCTAGTGGTGCAATATTTCTGATGAAACATAATTTAATAAAGTATTACGATTAACAACGAGTACTACGATTTTTGCGTCCTCAATTCTCAAACAGTAATAAACAAAACTAGGTTTCACGATGGCATTGGCTACCACTTCAATAGCAGTATTGTACGTATAAAATCGGACTCAATGCCCCATGCTTACATGTACTGTTCAAATAGGGATGTTAGAGGGTGGCAGTATATTAAGTACAATGCCCAATCATTGTCAACAAAACGGCCTAAATGAAACCAGTCTCCATGGACAGGAGTGCAAGAGTCTAGTTAAGAGTAGAGGAACTAGCTCGATTCCCCTGGATGTACAAAAAAAGCATTTTAACCAGCTGTGGCCCTGAGCCGCCCTCTGTCCACTAACCACAGAATATCATCTTCCATTTGTCAACAGATGATTGGACCATTTTCACTGTTTAAATCAGTAATAATTTACAATTAGAGAAAAATATACATACATATACATGATAGTGGATGGAGGGGGGGGTGAGGGATATTAACGCAGTGCCCGGCTGAAAGACTTGCCCACCGTCCGCAGTGTACCTCGTCCCGACGCTCAGTCCTGGTTCTTGGCGCTGACGTCCAGCAGGGCGTGCAGCTCCCCGGGCTCGTAGCCCAACAGGCCCTGCAGGTTGCACACGAAGCGGTACACGTAGCGCTTGCCCGCCGTCTTGTGGATGATGTTCTTGTCGTAGTAGTAGCGCAGGCCGCGGCTCAGCTTCTCGTAGTTCATCTTGGGCTTGTTCTTCCTGCGGCCCCACAGCAGGGCTACCTGAGGACACGTCCGCGGGCGACCCGACAGCACGGGGGGGGGGTCAGCTCGGGTCCCGTTTGATCTGTGCAGCCTTCGATTACGGCGTTACGGTCTCAAAAGGCTTTCGTAGGCCACGTTTTAAACCACCCCTCTAGCCCTAGCCCTACGCAAAGCAAGGAAAACCTCCTTTCTCATCAGCCGTAGGTTGATGGGAATCCCAACAATCAATTCCTGGTTCGAGGACTGGTTAAGGGTGCACCTCTAAAATCGTAAAAACTGTCAAGATTTTAACGTTTCGCCTCCACTGTGAAATAACCCATTGGGAGGGTGTCCATTGTACATTGGATTTATGTAAACCTACCTCATCGGGGTCGGTCAGCTTGAACTCCCAGCCGTTGCCCGTCCAGCTTATGCAGGACTGGCAGCTGCGGTCGGTCAGGAGCTCCAGGAGGAACTGCCAGAGTTGAATGGGGCCACTGCCTGTGGAGAACGGCTGTTTGTTACCCTCACCTCTACAGCCTTCATAACGGTAGTGGGGATCTGGGCCTGCGGCCACGAACCCCAACACCGATTCATCCTCAGAGAGACTAAGAGAAGGCTGCACGTACCTGTGTAGCCAGCCAGGATGGCCGCTGGTATCATGGCCCCACCCACGTCGGTCATGTTGCCCATGAACTCTTTGAAGCCTCTGTGGTGCTGCGGCAAGACAAAGGGGTCCGTCTCCTGGATCTGGGTGGTCCAGGACAGCGAGCCGGTGATGTCAGCGTCCTCATAGTGGATCATGTCCGCTTCTGAATCCGTCTCTGCAAGCAGACACACAATCAAAAATAAATAAAGTTTGATTCAGTTTCTTATAGAAAGTATTGATTGTTTAATATATTTTCGAAGAACGGTTAATGGTGCTGTAGATATACAGGAAAAGCTATTATTTGAGTGTAATTTATTAGAAATGGGACTGCCATTCTTCAGCTTATAGTGAGTGAAATCCCCTGTGAGAATATTAGTGAGTGAGTTTCGAGTTTACTGCAACTTCCTCTTTATGAGCACACTTAGACTTTGGACGGCTCCCGGCCAAGTTCTGACCAATAACGGCATCTCACCGTGATTGGTTCGGGAGTTGATCTAACCCGTCAATCATGTGCGTGTATACAACACTTCTCAATGGTGGAGAAACATAGGGGGGGGGGGGGGGGGGGGGGGTTAGTGAGAGGGACCTTTTTGGATCATTTAGTTTAAAAATCGTGCTTGCTATTCAACTCTCGTGTCTTCCCTACAGCACCTTTAACCTCTTAAGCTGCAGCCTATTTTTAATTGGTCTAATTTGTCTAATTAATATGCTTGGTGTTTGAGTTGTGTTTGGTGTGTGTAAAAATGACTTGTAGGTGCTTGTAGCGGTGTTTCTCGTGTTTAATTTGATATGACTATTTCTACATAATAAGGCCAGTGTTGTATGCCAAATCTGGGGAACCTCGAGTTTAACACAAAAACCACAAACCGATCCAGACCCTACCTCGGGGTTCCCCAGCCTCTTGCGGCGGTGGGGCAGAGGAACTGCTTCTACAAGGTCCACTGCCGTTGAATGAGAAACAGTCGTCGTGTTGCACGGACCCTGCAGGCTCCAGGGTGTGGAGATGCTGGGCTTGGTCCACGTGAGCATCACTGTACTGCAGGTGGCCACTCTGATGCTCAACATACTCTGCATAGTAGTCTGGAGGTAGCGAAAGAAAGTTAACAAAAGGGCAAAGAAGATTGATGTGATGCACTGTGCAAGGCAATGTAATTGGTCTGCATTTATATAGCGCTTTTATCCAAAACGCTTTACAATATTGCCTGACATTCACCCATTCATGCACATAGTCACACACCGACGACGGCGTCGGCCATGCGAGGCGACAGCCAGCTCGTCGGGAGCAGTTAGGTGTAGGTGCCTCGCTCAGGGACACCTCGACACTCTAGCTAGTAGGAGTAGCCAGGGATCAAACTAGCAACCTTGCTGCAACCAGCCAACCCGCTCTACCTCCTGAGCTACTGCCGCCCATGCTACGGCCACCGTGTGGTTTAAACGGCGCCGCCGCGGTTGAAAGGAGCCTTCACCTCTCTGCATCGTCTCCAGGTGCTCCCACAGTATCTCTCCGGCGGTACAGTCCGAGGTCAGGCCCAGGAACGTCTCCCTGTCCAGTTCACACAGCTCGTTCCCCTGCATGCCCCGTAAATTCAGACCCAGGCATTGGAGGCCAAACTCGGCCAGACACCAGTCCAGCCAATGGTTGACCTCCCACAGGGACCAAAGATGAGGATCTAGAGCATAAACAAAAAACAATAGTAAAAACGAATAAGGGATGGAGGGATGCTTCTTCTTTTTGACCCATTGAGACAAAACGTATCACATTTTTCTTTCACGCGGTCCTCCAGGTGAGGGGATCCGATAGTACCTTGTGGGATGTGTCGGTCCTTCCTCTCCTGGTCAAAGCCCTGAAATGTAGCGCTCACCGCCTGGCTCAGCACCTCCTTACTGGTGGGCGTGAGGGGCGGGACCTCCAGGGGGTCCGATTCTGAAGACAAAACAAGACGGGACACTGATTTAAACAAACCGTCACATAGCCCTTACACTCTTATCAGATGTGTATAAAATGAAGGATTGTATGAAGCGAACCAGCAATTACATTTTGTTTAATTCCCTACCAAAAAAAACAAAATCAGAAAGATGGTACGTTTAGTTTAACTTACACACTAGATAAAAGGCCCAATTGAGGGATATCATCATACATGGTCACCAACAATAACACAATAAAGTAATGGACCATTGTGGTCCCATATTTGACATGTATTGGAGCAGTGAAGCCGCATACAGCAGAGGCAGCATCAAGTTTAAATCCCACATTAATTCTAAAACACATAACTATCAAAATAATCAAACTTTTCTTCTATTAAGGTAGCTAGCTCCTCCGTTTCTATAATGCCCCCGGCACTGATACTCGGGGCTCGCTCTTAGTCCTTACCGTAGGTGCTCCAGTCCATCCGAAGGCCAGGGGTGATGGAGTGGAGGGAGAAGTGAGCCCGCCAGGAGACGGCTTGGGGCTTTAATAGAGTGGGACAGCCAGGGAGGGGGGACAGCCCGTGACGGATACATGTCACTCATGTGCACCGGGGCGGGAAGAGATGGAGGCCAGCTGAGGCATGGAGAAGGGGTGTTGAGTGTATGAGGTTTATTAAAACGTTGTTTTGTTGGGTTTACGTTGTGGTGTTCTATTAGTGGAGTCTAATTAGGTGGGGGATGAATCCGTCTATACTGTCAATGTTGTAGAATTGCTTATCTTACATTTCGGTATGAATGTCAAGCAGTCGAGCACCGCGTATGTTTTGGCCAACTGTCGTAGAAGTCCTCAGCAAAATAAGAGGCAGCATATTAACAGAAAGTTGTGTTGGCAAGTCTGGAGACCCCTTTTGTATGAAATTATGAAATTCATGGTGGTACGGGCTGGTGCTAGCTGCTAGGATAATAACTCTACAACACAATCGATTCCTTTGAAATAACGTCAAAAATGTTGGTTGACATTGCAATTTTTAATCGTTCTGAACTAGTGTTTATACGTTGGAAACCTTTAACTATAATGGAAATACAATATTAAGGACATAAAACTTGCTTTTTCTGTTTTGGGGTTTAACCTTCTCTTTAGATAAAGTATTCTGAGAAAAAAAGATTTCTACTAATTCTTTTTTCATTTCAAACGTTGCAGATATTGGTGGCTTAAAGAAAATTGCTTTCTTTTGGCTTCGGGTGAGTTTAGTTTACATATTTAAATGCTTTCAATGTGAAAATACATACAATCCGTCAACATATAAAAACTCTCTGGGTTAAATCAGTAGATCTGTTTCAGTTCTGTTTTTTGGCTGTACTTTGTTCCGTTTCTCTCTTGTTGCAAACGCACATCAGCCCAGATCATCTGAGTAGGCTAGATGATCTCAGGGAGTGAGTAAACCAGTTCCTCTTTATCTGTTCAATTTACAGACTGCTCCACTCAAGCTTTGAAAGGCAAGTAGGCCTACTGACTTAAGCAATTACTTATTTTGGGAATAGTAAAATGGAGGAACGTTATAGCCAACATAACATTAGGTTACACTATAAAGATGTCTTGAACTAAACCACTATTATTCTCATACGGTCAACAAAAAGGCCATGTTATTAAATGAGCGCACTACTCCACAATATATATTTATTACACGGCTCTTCTTAATGCTTTAGAATGCTCCATTCACTTGAATTGCAGTGATATTTTCAAACGCATGCTTGGATTTGGAGCAATTTTTCATTACTTACCCAGACCCTACAACTTTCTAGATGTGGGTCTGGATTTCCAGGCTAATCTTCCGTATCACTCCGCAAAGTCCGGTAACCTACCCAGCGTATTCGGTTGCTAAGCCACGTCGTCTATTTCTCTGCTGATCAACACTACGAATTGTAACATATAAATTGTTAAAAGACACCGTGTGAAGTTATTTTTTCGTTTTGCAAAGTAGCCGTGTAATAGGCGGGATAATTTATAGAATGCAGGTCATTATCGGGAAAATAAGCCCCGACAGTGCGAACGGAAAACCGACGTGAAATGGAGGTGTCTTCCTTCGCCCTGAAGGGGCCTATTTTCCCGATAATGACCGGCGTTATATACATTATCCCTTTGATAATATTCCTAATCCTATGACCTTAGCAACTACTCAAATCAATTTAACGAAAAGGAAAGAGAGAATGGAAATCGTGGCCAATGGTAAAGTATCAATTTTATTGTAGAACATCAACACTAGGTCAAATCATCTCGTTTTAAAACGTGGTCTGCCGCTTCCTTCACTCGCCCTTTCGGTAGTCCTTAATGTGGACCAGGATCCATCCGGACGGTCCGAGGATGGCCAAACACATAACGGTCATCACCCCGATGGTCTCCTTACACACAACACAGGTTCATTTAATACTGACGTACAAATGTAGAGATTTAACAGCTCCGATATTAGTAGGCCCAAGGCCCCACGTGGACAGTGTACTCACGACGACTCCGATGTGGTCTTTGGCTGGTTTGCTGATAATGTAGTTGGCTCGTTGCGGTGTCGCCACATTTGCTTTGGAAATAAGTCGAGGTCGACGACTCAACAATAGCCGCAGAAAACCAGACATGTTTGCCAGTAAAAGTTTTTTCACGATTTAAAAAGCACTACCAGGTTCAGGTACCCAAAGCAGTTCATTCGATTGTGGCGGCTATATGACTCACACACCAGCACTAAATAGGCCCTCCTGCGTCACATCCGCTAATTGGAAACAACGTGGGAAGAGCCCGTCTACGAATTCGGTTGCGTCTCAAGACATTCTGATGGGAATCAATCCAAGAGAAAAAAGAAGAGAAAAAACTAGTAAAAAAAATGTTATTTAACGACAGGAAACGGAACAATTACGGTCATTGCAACGCCTCTACTTTGAGAAGCGAGGTTGACTTCGAAATTCATTGAACATTAAAGGCACCCAGTGCAACTTTCGAGGCTTAAAAATAAACATTCAATTTCTAGTCTTTTTTACACGAAAACACGTAAATCGATAACAACAACAATGCCGCCATTTTCTTTATTTTTTGTAACCTACAATAAATAAAGCAGGCTTCCAGTCAATGGAAAAATGGCTTCTCCCCACCGGCGATTGTTGTTGTTTACGATTTTCTATCAGTTCTCACCACACAACGACGTCTCATCTTTGCTCCTTGAATGTCGATATGTAATGGTATGGAGTTATTGAAACTTACGTGTAAAAAAGACTAGAAATTGAATGTTTATTTTTCATTGAATGTTTACATAAAGTTGCACTGGGTGCCTTTAAAGGTTGGGTATGGAATTATCTTTTTTGGCCATTTTTTCAAAATTACTTAATCCTTAACATAACCCACTTACAGCCACTGAGTGAGTTAGAAGTACTGACATGAAAATTAAACAAGTCAATCATCTGTGGAACGTGCAGGGCTCGACAAACTCCAGCCAATGATTTCCAGACCCACCGAGTGGCATTGGACAGTAAGTACGTCAATCAAACGGTCGTACTGCACTCCCCCTCCCCCCGTGCGTGACCCCACTCAAAGCTCGTGACCCAGAGCAAGCTTGTTTGTTGTTATCCTGCGGTAGCTACTGGAGCTAGCTAACGGCTCACTCTCGCACATCTGTGTTTGCTCGTGCATGATTGCGCGTCCATGTACTTGGAATGGGTGGAGTCAAGAGTCGGCGTTGAAGGAGAGGGGGTAGGACCATTAACTTCTAATTCATTATTGCTGTTGCGGTGACTGCAACTGGATGCCTGGACACCTATAGTTAACCGGCCAGCACTCCATCACCGATTTGCCTGTATATATATTTGTATGTGTGTCAACTATGGCACCCATTGCACTCCTGACCATCCCTTGAAGGAGAGATCCGCCACTCTACGTTCCTCAAGATTTCTTCCTTGCTGATTAAGGGAGATTTTTCATGCCCTTTTGGGGGCTAGGGCTAGGGGGGGTGTCATACATATTTGGCCTGTTAAGCCCTCTGAGACCGTACCGGTGACTAATACGAATACAATTGACTCATACGAAGAAGCAGAACAATATGTATCTTTATTATTACGTTACCACAAACAAGCTGCTACACAACATTAGGTTAATGCGATTCCGTGAGTTATTTTGGGCCTGGGGGAAACACACAACTAACGGAAAGGTACATTTAGTAAACCTGACAAGGGGTGGAGCAGGTAAAGACAGAAGGCATTTGTCCCTCCCCCTCTTAACGGTAGGACACAGTGAGGTCATCATGCATGCATGAGTCCAGAGGAACTCGTCGTTTACAGTGGCAGTGCTATCCCAGACGGCAGTGGACCCACAGACGGGCATACAGTCAGCAGGAAACACAATGAATACTGGAAGAAAAAAAGAATGCATGGACCTATGTCAACAAAAGAGTTGGACCTAGTCTTTGCCAAGTTAAATAAATCGTGCAAAAATACGGGTGCATGGCTGACAGGCACGTCATAAAATCACAGTGGTGCGTTTGTGCATTGTGCATAGGCAAATACATGTTCATCTTTTGCATACTTGCATGGCTATTCGACTTACATTTAGTTTATTTTGGGTACGATATTCAAAGTGTGTTTTTTGTGAAACAACGTTGGCTTATAGTATATATGTTTTAAAACAATACAGTGACAAAACACTACCGGTAGCCATGGCTGGTGCTAAAAGGAGACGATCCCAGGTTAATACAAGGCAGGTCGGTCGAGGTACAGTTAGGAAGGCCTTCTCATCCCACAAGGGTTGAGTCTCACCGTCTACACAAACACAAACTATTGTTTTTCGGCACCACATCAAACAACGACGGGAAGGGAATGAGGTGGACCCCCACGTTGCGTCCGGAGACCCCCCCCAGGGCAGGGAGGTTTCCGGGGGTCGACTCGAAGGAGGGCGGGGCCCTGCTCAGCGGGGGGGGTCATCAGTCGCGCGGGTCATCAGGGGCCGGGATCTTCTCCAGGCTGGGCTCAATGCCCCAGATCTCCCGGGCGTACTGGGCGATGGTGCGGTCGCTGGAGAACTTACCACTGCTGCCGATGTTACGGATCACCATCTTGGTCCACTCTTTAGGATCCTAGTCGGGCGGACACACGGACACACACACACACACACACACACACACACACGGGTAAGCTTCTCAGATACTGCTCGTAAAATGCCATGGTGTGAAGCTAATTTAATATACACCATCGCTGATTATAACATAACAAAACATGTATCACATATTTGGCATGGGTTGTAACCATTTGACACACACACACACACACACACACACTACTGACCTTGTAAAGTGCACTAACTTTGTCCTGGCATTTGATGTATTCCTCGTAGTCCGCAAAAACTTTGAATCTGCAACACACACACACACACACACACACACACACACACACACACACACACACACACACACACACACACACACACACACACACACACACACACACACACACACACACACACACACACACACACACACACACACACACACACACACACACACACTTTGTTAGGCTCATCACAACAACCGATCACCACGTGTAACACCCCCTCTGACTGCAGTGCTGTGTGCGGCCGGACGCCTCCCACCTGTCGTGGTTCATCAGCATGTTGACGATGTCCTTGAAGAGGTCGGGCTGGCCGGGGCTGAAGAAGCCCCCTGAGATCTGGTCCATGGCCTGCTTCAGCTCCGGGATGCGGTCGTAGTACGACTTGGCGTCGTAGCTGAGGAAGCAAATGTAGTGTTGTTTAAAAAATTTTTTTATCCGATTCAGTTCCAAGTCAACAGGACGCAGAGGTCTACACTTGTTCTTAAAGACACCAAATCTAATCAGGGTGAAGAAGCAGCATTCGGGATTCCCTACTTGCAAACTGTTATTCTGGTTCTTTGCTTTAATAAACTACTCTTTTAGAACCAGATATTTGGAAGTATTGTATAAAATGGGGATCTGTTATTAAACCTTGATTGAAATTATAACCCTTTCGGGTTATATAAACATCACAGCTACTGAGCCCCGCTATCAACAACATAATTCACAGTCCGGCATTTTAAATCCTAGTCACATCATTGACATCAATGATGTGATGAATGATGAAGGGCCTCAATCCAACCCAATGACTTTAAGCATGACTTCATCAATGAGCGCTTTGGCCATGGTTTCAGAGGCAGCAGTCCGCGGGCGTTCCTACTGCACCATCCCCACACCGTACCCCGTCTGGTCCATGGCCTTCACGTCGTCCACCCTCATGCCGAAGATGAAGAGGTTCTCCTCGCCCGCCTCCTCCGCCATCTCCACGTTGGCCCCGTCCATGGTGCCGATGGTCAGCGCGCCGTTCAGCATGAACTTCATGTTCCCCGTCCCGGACGCCTCCGTCCCGGCCGTGGAGATCTGCTCCGACAGGTCCGACGCCGGGATGACTGACGGAAGGGGAAAAGGAGGAAGTATGAAAGAGCGCTGGATTCATTCAGGATTGGTCGATAATTCCTCTGTGGGCTTTACAGGTCAGCTTTTATACCACAAAATAAGACAATCATTCATTTTCTTGTCGTTTCCTTGCTGAAGCCATACTGCATGTTTTTTCATGATACTCTGGTTATGACGTGATCTAGAGGTGTGGTGAAGCCCTTTGATTTGGCTCAGGTGAATGCTGAGGGTAGAGTGGAAGCGCAAACCATTTGCCGTTTGCCCTTCCAATTTTTTGTGCTGCATATACAAACCCTTTTCGAAGCCCTTTTTCGTATTGATTTCTTTACTTTTTACGTGAAATAAATGGTTAAAGACAACGAGGCACGTTGTCTTTAACTGACCACTCTTAGATGGAGTTTACAACAACAAGTAGCTACCTAGTGTACATAAGAGTCCCAAAGCCTCATACTTGATTTGGGAGCGCTAAGTGATCAGAAAGGAGCCTGGCTCATGGGGACATGAAGCTCTAGTCGTTTGGAGCAGGACATTAAATCACAACTCGCCCGCTAAAGAGGTTTCCAAGTTTTTCCAACGCGGGGACGAGTCCTTACTCTTTTCGGCCAGCGTGACCTTGTAGTTCTCCAGGAAGATGACCTTCAGGCGGTCTCCCACCACCGCGTCGTGGTTGACGACGTCCCCGATGGCCGTGATCAGCTTGATGATCATCTTAGCGGTATGGTAACCTGGAGCAGCCTAAAGACCAAGGGAAACAAATCCATTTAAAAAGCCCCCCCCCCAAATACTAAATACTGCACCAGTATCAGATTTCACCAATTTTCCTCTCTGTTAAAAAGTAGAGCGATCTAACATCTAGATAATTAATCAAGGGACTACTGGGCCCTTAGTGGAGGTCCGACAAGGCCATTTGGAACCATGATAAGGCGTTGCGGAGGGTAATAGTGATGTCATCCTTCTCACCTTTCCTCCAATCATGATTGTTCTTGGGGTCCATGCCTTGTTCGGTTGCTTCTTAATGCCTTAAAAGAACAAAGAGGTATAATAAAGCATTTTATTATAAACTAATCCCCAGTGAAGTGTACCACAGAGGGTAACACAGGCCATGTAATTGTATGCGACTCCTATCCCTTACGGTTGTAGAAGGTGATGATGTGCAGGCAGTTGAGCAGCTGTCTCTTGTACTCATGGATCCTCTTGACCTGCACGTCGAACATAGACTCGGGGTTGATCTTCACCTTATAGTGCTCCTCCAGATAGGCCGAGAACTTCATCTTGTTCTCCTGTAAAGGCGCACGTTTGGGTGGAACAGACTCTGGTTATTTATCTGTAGATCAGGGGACAAAACACTTGGTTAAATCGTTGTACCGTTGTACCCACTTGCTTGACTTTGGCGACATCACGGATGAGGGAATCGTCGTCCACGAACTCCAGAAGATTCTTCAGTTGATCGAGGTCTCGGATATAATCGTCACCAATTCGCTAAACAAGACACACGTTGATTAAAAAAGGAGCCCGTTGGCTTATTAATAGTCAATCATGTGTTAACAAGGTGATGCAGGTAAGGTTTAAGAGCGATAGCCATCCGTCAGTAACAAGTGACGGAAATGCTCCGTGAGAACGAGTTAACTCCGTCCGCCTCTGAATGAGAGTACTACGATTTTAGTTCACGATCGCCCCGTTTCTGACCAATCAGGGCATCTCTTCTCCGATTGGTCTTGCCTGTCGATCACAGGTGTATGAAATGCACCACCTTACAGTGGTAGAGGAACAAAATCTCGCCCGCTTCCACTCATTCTCTCCACAACTCTCAAATCGTACCCACAGCAATACGGAGGCTGAGGAGAGCGTACCTCTGCGATGACCTCCGCCAGTCCAGGGTTGCTCATGACGAGCCACCTCCTGGGCGTGATCCCGTTGGTCTTGTTCTGGAACTTCTCAGGGTCCATTTCGTAGAAATCCTTGAACCTGGCACAGTTACAGAAAACCTTCTAAAATAATGCAAAAATCAATCCTTCCCAAACCACAAACAGTATTCTCAACACCGTTGAAACCGTTTATTTTCATTTGTGGATTTCATTTTTTGTAATATTACTTTGTAAATATTAATCGTAACTGTCCACTTCTTCCATCATTTTATTTTATTGTTGATTATTAATATTATTTTTTTTCTTTACTTCAATCCAATCCAAACCAGCGGTCCTTACACGGTGTCCTTGATGATCTCCGAGTGGATGCGGGCCACCCCGTTGACGGCGTGGGAGCCCACGATGCACAGGTGGGCCATGTTGATCTTCTTGTGGTCGCCCTCCTCGATCAGGGACATGCGCCGCAGACGGCCCTCGTCGCCGGGGAACTGCTGGGCCACGCGCTGAGGGGGAGGGGGGGGGGGTCACAACCGAAAACATTGAACACCGATGTACCCCATGAGATTTGAGGTAGGGCTGTGCGATTAATTAATTCTTTTTTAATCGTTGAAACATTTTTTATAAATTTTTTTAAGCAGCTTGATACATATTTGTTTGAACATTTTGTGTATTATTCACAATCGTGTGAATAATCTGGATTTCAACATTGATCAAAATAATCGTGATTGTGATTTCTTTCCCATAATCAAGCAGCACTAATTTAAGGTCCAATTTGAAAACCTTGAGATACATCTCACTGGTCATTTCGTGACAAAGAGACGAAAGCCCTCCATACCTCCAGGTGGCGCCGGTTGATCTCGTAGACGATGTCCAGGTGGCGCGGCAGGAGGTTCTGGAACAGGTCGATGGGCCAGCGCTCCAGAGCCTCGGGCAGCACCGTGTGGTTGGTGTAGGCACACGTACGCACCACAATGTCCCAGGCCTGGACACAGCAGGGGTCAGAAGGTCATCTTCCTGTCTTTTTCACTACTCTCATGCCCTCACCGTATTTAGAGGGTTTTCTGAAAGGTTTATTCAGTGATAGTCAAAGTCATCAGTTTAGGCCTCAATATAATAACAGTAAAAAAGGCTGCATTCTAAAAAGGATGAATTCCAAGAAGGATGAACTGTCAGAAACCCTCGCACACTTTTTTCCTACCTTCTCCCAAGGAAGCTCCTCCAGGTCCATCAGGATGCGCATGAGCTCAGGGATGGCCAGGGCGGGGTGGGTGTCATTCAGCTGGATGGCCACCTGCAGACCAAAGCACATCATTCAGACGATAGCGTTAATAAACCGACACCGTCATTCCAACCCATTCTTAAAACATAATTCTATGAAACCAGTATTTCAATGACGCCGAGATTTCGAGGACAACCATAATTCTAAGACCCCTGTACTTATAGGACAACTGCAATTCTAACGTCATTACACTGACATAACATTCCTATTGAAATGACAGAAAAGTGAATCGGAGTACAAATAGCGGTTACTAAAACAATAGGCGGGCTCATGAGGGGCTCGGGGGGGTTCCAGGGCCTAACCCTAACCCTAACCCTAACCCTAACCCTACCTTGTCGGGCAACGTGCTCAGGTCCATGCGCACAAACTCGGTGGAGCCGAACTTGGAGGATTTGAAGCGGCGGATGATGTCCTGCAGGGTGGCGGCCACCACAAAGTACTCCTGCTTCAGGCGCAGCTCCTTGCCCTCGAAGAACTTGAAACGGCAGAGGAAACGCAGGCGAGGTGTTCAGGATCATAAACCCCACCAGGCTTTGAACTGCTCAGAGGAACTCAGTCACACTGTGATGGGAGACGTCGATTCTTGTTCGAACGTGATCAAGACTTATTGACTAAATGACTAACCAACCATCCAAGCAGAGATTTCCCCACCGAGATTTCTCCACAATGATTTAGCATATTGATTTCAATATCTGGGTTGATTGATTGATTCACTCATTGTAAAAAGGCGGATTTCATTCCAAGAGTAAGTTAGAAAAATGTTCTGGCCTTCCGGGAGATGGAGGATGTCCTGTAGGCATGTGGAACGGTTCACTCACGTTGTCGTTGGGATACAGGACCCGAGAGATGTTCTCCGCCAGGTTTCTATCAAGAACAGCTTGGATGTAACCGCCCACATTGACTGTGGAGGAAGAACAGTTTCACATTTATTTTAAAGTCGATAAACATGATGCATAATTCCTTTGCATTTTGTCTTCCTTTCTTCTGTGTAATCGTCACCATCATTTGTACCGCTGATCTTTTACCTCGTTAGGTTAGGATGATTACAATTGAAGCAATACGAATCGCAGGCTGATGCCACCTCCCCATTGATAACCAATACTGTCCAATCAGTGGCGGTTCTACGCCCCGGGCAAGACTACCTTCAAGCGGGGGGGGGGTATCGTGAACCTACGGACTTCAGTGGGGGTTTCATTCCGTCTGCACACGGCACCTTCTCAACGAGCAGGTGTGCGCCTGCAGCCAGAGGGGGCGCCAAAACACCTATTCCCAACACAATGATATGAAGTGCTTCATTGATAACCGCTACGCAGCGTGATTTTTTTTTTACTGCTCGTGGCGCCCCCCATGTGACTTGGCGCCCCCCACAAATATGCCGCCCCGGGCGGCTGCCTGGTTCGCCCGTACCTAAAACCGCCACTCAGTCCAATAGTAAGTAGAGTAAGGACTCACAGTCCTTGAGGTTGAAGTCACAGGGGGCCTTGGCCGACCACAGCCTCATGGTGTTGACCACGTTGTTCCTGTAGCCGGGGACCGGGGTGTCATAGGGAAGAGCCAAGACCACCTGAGACACACACACACACACACACACACACACTAAGTATCTGATGTACTGGATGGCAGCCAAAAAAACGTTGATGAACAGGCAAATAAAAAGTTAGTAAATATAAAGTTTGGTCGCAACATGTTGCAATTCTCTGGTCGTCTCGCCCTTTCCGTTGAGTTGTGGTCGGGTGAGGTTACGCCTAACTTGATCTAACACTTTAGATCAATATGAGGCACTTTGATACTATGATAGGGTTTTGTTTTGAGTCACGTGTCTGCACAACCCCTGTAGTAAAGCCTGTACACGACTTGGCAACAATCTGATTGTAGATGCAGATTCACTTGTTTCAAAATTGCAACAGATTTTCCAAGAGAAAACCCAAAAATAAAAAACGTGTTGCAATTGATGCCAGTACCCAACATTGGTCCGTTTGTGTTGTAGTCAGAGAGTCCAAACGTTTCTCCGCCCCTCCCAAAGCGCTCACCTGGGTGTCCACCCACTTGACCCCCCCCGGGGTGTGCTCCACCCGGCCGTAGTAGTGCACCGGGCGCATGTACTCTGGGCGGGCCTTCTCCCAGGGGTTGCCATAGCGCAGCCAATCATCTGCTTCCTCCACCTTTATCAAAAAAATTATAAATAAAAACATATCAACCAATCCCACTTTTCATTGTTGTTATCCGTGCCCACTATCACTAAACTTATCATAGGGCTTGTTTGCACAAGACCAATATTTGGATTGTACAACTGGTTTGGCCTTCTGATTGCATAACGATGCTAAAACTCATCTGTTTTCACAATGGGCCCATAACCGCCTCAGCCTGTTAACTGGGGCGGTTTATGAGAGATCTCCACTTGACTGGGCATCCACAATAGATTTTTTAGGTTTGCACAACATCCATGGGCAGCACCAGAGAGAATGGGGGCTGACTCAGCATTCGTGGTGTGCCAGTTCACATTGCTTTGGATGATGCCACGAATCAGCCCTTGCAATCACAATTGTTGCAGGCCGACATTAGACTTGAGAGCCACTGCTAGATTTCATTAGTTAGAACTGAATGTTTACTTATGTCACCAATAATTGCTTCAACTATACCTTCAACTATACCTAGCTAGTCACAACAACACACGGCCACCATACCTGCCAGCCGTCAACAATCTTCTGGTTGAAGATACCGAACTCATAGCGGATGCCATAACCGTAAGCAGCCAAGCCCAGGGAGGCCATGGAGTCCAGGAAGCATGCTAAAGGTCAGAGGTCAGGGGTGAGAGACGGGGTCAAGGAAGGAAAACAAAATGGAGACTGTTCAGTCAAGGTCAGGTATCCATGCCATGAACATTGTTCATGCCATGAACAGACTAGATGGCTAGTCTTATACATGCAACCATAATTCTAAAAAAATAATATTACACGGAGACACACGCGTGAATATGTGTGTTGGTAACAAGTCGAACGAGTTCTGATGTATGAGTGAATCCTTGCGAACCCACAGATGATCCTGTGGAAGAATTGCATCCAGTCCTGAGACAGAGACAGACACAGACACAGACACAGACACAGACACAGAGACAGAGACAGAGACAGAGACAGACACAGACACAGACAGACACTCACCTGCCAGACGGCCCAGGCCCCCGTTGCCTAGGCCCGCGTCCTCCTCTATGTCCTGCAGCTCCTCCATGTCCAGGCCCAGCTAGGGGGACAACAACAGGGGGAGTCAATCCCACAGCGTGACCTGGAACCTGGGACCAAGGCCGTCCTCATAATCTGGGTCATTACTTGGGGGGGGTTGTGGTTAGTAGGGGGCTGGGGGGGGGACAGATATTGGTTTGTGGTATATTGAAGTCAGTGTTTTCGCAACATGCACCCATAAATGTCAAGTATAGTACTCTACTATATATAGTCACTTTATGAAACAAAGCTCTTTCTGTACTTAAAAAATATCTTCAAGATAATTCCATAATTTGCCAAAACTGTTTTTAGTATTTTTTATTTTAAATAACGTTTGAAATGTTATGACATTGGGAAAAATGAGGACCGCTTAATAATCGAAATGATGAAAGCTTTTTTTTTTTTTATGTTACTAGTTGCTTCAAACCAGTAGTAGCTAGTTGACTTGTTCAATGTGAACGGCCGTGTTGACGGTGGGCTTCGAGACCCCTTCTTTTCAAAGAGGAATAAGAGAAGCAGCCCATAATTAGTGATATGACTGACATCTGTCTGTGTCCTAGGACCCCCCCCCCCCCCCCCCTGTATGAAAAGGGGTCCCTTAAACCAGGTACCTGATAGGTGGCCTCGTCACAGGCGTTCTCCAGGGCCAGGTTGACCATGGTGTTCTGCAGGGTGCGGCCCATGTAGAACTCCAGAGACAGGTAGTACACACGCTGCAGGGACACACACACACACACACACACACACACACACACACACACACACACACACACACACACACACACACACACACACACACACACACACACACACACACACACACACACACACACACACACACACACACACACACACACACACACACACACACACACCCCCCTTCAGAATTTGACCCCTGACCCCAGACAATGGCGCACAGATGGGACCATTTGGCAAGCAGAAAGAAAATCAGGGTTACGTAAACAATATTTGGCCGGTCGATTGTTTCCACTTCCACACTTTCCAAGTGCGTCATTGTAACTTTAACTTATTTGATTGGTTCAATGTTTATTGCTGCCGATTCGGGCTGCACATGGTGTATGAAAGGCTGCTTTGCCATTCAAATAAAGTTTATTAAACGCTCACAGGAGCCTAGAAAGGACACGTGCACACATACAACACAAACTCGCTTTTAAACACTTTGAATCCACCAAACTTTCAATGCAAAACAGTTTCATAATTGCCATCATGTTTCTATTCCTAGTAATTAATCTAGCAATTTATGAATGGCTATATTAATTGAACTATAGAGCGTTTAGAGGCCTATGGCCTTTAACCTGCCCCCCCCCCCTGTGTACACCTCTTGTTAAGCGACCTTGGGTACCTTGAAAGGCGCTATATAAATTGAATTTATTATTATTATAGACAACCCCCTATAGCATGACTAAGGGTATGCTTAGAATGGAAGAGGGCCCGAAATGAACCCTCAACACCCCAGCCCCAGTAACCTTCAATCCACCTGTGGTCTATTTCTGAATATCTTCCTGGGTCGGGAGGAACAATTCAGCAACAGGCATGGAGACAGCGAAGCAGCGGAGTCGCCCCCTGGTGGTGAAGAAAAAGAGTGGAGCCTTCCGCTCTTACTGAAGGTTACACAATGGCCAAGAAGATCACTATTACAGAGACAGAGTACACGACTCAAAGTCATACCTCGGAGGTTGTCCTCCGAACCAAATCGTACGTTTGAGGGTCAGGATGAGTTGTCATAGAAAAATACGATGTAGAACTACATCTCAACAAGCTGTCATTTGTTGACAGAAATTAAAAAAAGTGTTAAAGAAGTTAAGTTACTAAAACCCTAAAATGTGTCAAACGGATTTGCAGGACACAAAAGATGAGAAGGCAACCAACTGTAGTCTCTGACTGGAAGGAGCGTGCATTATGTTTCAATGGGCCTAACCAGGGAACCAGGAGGGAAGGGCCAACAGAGGCTAGGGACATTTTGCTTTATATATAGAATGTTCGATTCTTTGAACAATCAAACTACCGGTAATCCCACATGCCGGAAAATTGTGCTCACTTCTTCGTCACTTAGTCAAACTGTAGGCCTTGGCCTGATGCTTAAACAATCAGCCGGGGATTTATGTGCAGGAGGACTGATAACCACATCCAGTTAAAACTTGTCTTGAAATGGGGGAAAGGGGAAGGCTAGAAGATGATGTGCCACAAACTGAACGATAAACGCCTCTTGCTGTAGCCCAAGATTGATGGACAACCTGTGAGAATAAATAAAGTATAAATGTAGGCCCAATGGCTTCTTCATTGCTTATTTTCTGAATTCACAGGGTAATCCGTAAAAGCGCTTGGATGCATGCAGGGAGAATCCATTACGTAATATATAATTAAACAACGAGTTGATTCTGGCGACTGTGCTCAGACAATGTAATAAACCTACCCTCCCTCTCTCCCTCCCCCTTTGCCAGCAGTCATAGGGTCACAAAGACATATGTCTTTTTCATTAGTTGGGACTGTTCGCCTTTCATCAAGGCAAGGCTATACTTGGTCATTTTCAGGGGGATGAATACATTTCTTTTTTTATATTAAAAAAAAAATACAGACGCAGATGCACAAACAGTACATTATGTAACCATCAGTGACAGAAGAGGACACCGTTCTGATGACGCCAGGAAACAGCCTATACCAAAATGGAAAATAACAGATAATAACAATGGGTATAGGCCCCTGCGTCGTGACATCAAACCACTGGACATTAATAGCCAAATGCGCAACAATTATTCACTGCCAGCCTCCCATCAGAGGTGCACGGCGTACGTGCGGACTGACAGGAGCGCCTGCAGGGTCTGCAGGCTGCGGCAATGGCCCCTAATACTTACTTTGGGGTCTTTTTCATAGTAGTGCTGCTGCGTCCGGATCCATCGTCCAACCAAATGGTCACGAACAGTGTTTGCCAAAGCGAAATAGTAGTCCCTTTTGGTGGCGACGTTGCGGTCCTTTACAAGAGTATAGTGGAGGTGACGGTTGAAATTGGACTTAATATCCGTCACGTTTTCTACCCCGGCCAGTCCACGAACGGAGATTTGTTTCCTCTTCTCCTGGTCTGTCAGCGGTTTAGCCATATTGGGTTCTTATAATTTACCTCAAATTTAGAAAGACAGCAGATTAAAGACGGCAATTTAAAAGGATGGCAACTGTGGAAGTGAACAGGCAAGTCACACTTTGCCTTCCTTATTCGTCTTCCTCCTGTGAACAGGCGGCCGACCTATGGCATGCGTGGAGTTGTATTTATATGAAGGGGGGCGGTGCCCCTGATGGAGCGGTCCAATGAGGAGCCGGTTCCACATGGACCAGTGACGCTCTCTCCTGCATGTGCTGGGCGCTTCTCATACAGTGGAATATTCTCCACCGGTTTTTAAACTTTTTCCGTGGCTGCATCCGAATACTTAGTACACACTATTTCTGTCCAGTGTCTACTACTTGACCATACTACACTTGACTGTGTAGTACGGTCAGAGGCGCCGCGTCACATTAGGCATACCAGGCAATTGCTTGGGGCCCCGGGCCACTACTAGGGCCCCCAAAAAAAATAAAAAAATAAAAATAATCGCTCCATACCCCCCCCCCCCCCCCCCCGTCAACAATCGCTCCGAAGACACCCCCCTCCCCTCCCACCCCCCCGTCAACAATCGGCCCCCTAAGAATTCTTGCTTGGGGCCCCCACACTACCTCGCAACGCCCCTGAGTACGGTCTACAGCTATGCGTAGAACGCCTCCGAACGCTTCCGAACATCGCCGAAACTCCACCGGAAGTTTGGAGATGACGTATCTCCCCTCAGATGCCGGCAAAATTACCTTGATAAGTCACCTGTTTTCCGTCTTGTCATCGTTGCTATTGAATTAAAAATGTATATTTTTACTTAATTACTTACTTTACTATTTTACTCTTTTTAATGTCTCTTTTTTTCGCCGCTTTCTACGACGTCTTTCTGGTGGTGACGAGTCAGCCATCTCTTCTTCGTTCGTTACTAGACTCCTGTTGCGTGGGATAGCGTAGTGAAGTCCGTGGTTTACTTTGGCGGTAGTACCATGGGTAGTACCTTTAATATGTCCACCATGGGTATACCTTTAAATATGTCCATGGGTAGTACCTTATTATGTCCATGGGTAGTACGCATTCGGAAACGTCTTCCGTACTACAGAATGCATACTGAGTATTCGGACGCGCTATATTTTTTGCGTACTACAAAATGCATACTAAATAGTATGCAAGTATGAGTATTCGGATGCAGCCCGTACACCTCTTGTCGTTGCTCAATTATTATCACTGTGATTGTCCGAAAGCCCAAAAAAGTCACGAATGAGGATAAGGCTCCAAATAAGCAACACTCAGCAAAGTGCGAACTGTGTTCTGTGTTGTCCATTGTTGGTAAAACTCTTGACTGGCGGCAGACTTTTCAGAATTATGGTCCATGCAGAGGACGCTTGGTGATGACGTGTTACGACGTGATGACGTATGTACAAGAGCCTACCGTGGCCAGGCCACAGTTGCGACCGTCTATGGTTGCGGTTGCGACGGCCAGATGGCCTAATGTACAGGATGAAACACAATCGAAACCTTGTATAATTGATACGTTTATTCGGAATCAGGCAAGATTTCAACAGCTATTTATTCCGGCTAGAACCAATAACACCAGACAGAATCCTGAAAAAAAGTAAAATGCCATCAAATCAATTCGGGGGGGGGACAAAATAAAAATAACGGAAGCAACAAAAATACACTCACTGCACACCGCTACATTTACGTGGAAAACATTCAAGACTTCCGCGTTGTTCAAGTCGTTCAGGGTGCATAGCAGTAGACTGCTGCATCTAGTCCCCTGGTCGGAAGGAACCAGCTGAACTACAATTGGGGCTAGGGATTGCTTAAAGCAGGGGTCACCATCACAGTGCCCGCAAGGACTATATGAGGGGCCCGCAGGCCTGTTCTGAAAATAGCACAACTCATTCAACAACTCTTTCCCACCTTTAAGTCATTGTTGATAATTATTGTGAGAAATCATTAACATGATCAGTTTCTTCACATAGATGAGTATCATTAATCAATATTAATAGATAACTAAGGCAAACTGAGCAAATGTTATTTCAGAAAGGTGTATCAAACTGGGTGCCCTTCGTATGACTCAGTACCCATGAAGTAGCTCACAGGTTCAAAAAGGTTGGTGACCCCTGGCTTAAAGCAATCGTAAAATCAGGGGGAAAAAAAATACACAAACCAGAACCTGGAATATTTAAGAAGCCATACGAGGAGTTACAAAAATGTTCAGCTCTGCGGGTCGGCCGAGGACTGAAGAACTGGCGCCGCGCACATCATATTTTGCTACAAAAATATTAATCTCATTTGCGTCAAACCAAAAGAATGAAACCGTCACAAATTTAAGTCATGTCTGCTTAATGCAGCCCGGTGGGTTTATTTGAACACTCATGCAAAAACTGTAATTAAACCAGGTCTCAAACTTAAGTAGCTCTGGCTAAATGGAAGTTGAAACCACAACATCCCTACCAGCAAATTAAAGTAAAGAGCTACCTCAGGCCTTGTGGTTCACGAGCAGAATGAGAAAAAGACAAACTCTAGAGCCAAATTGAAAAAACGGGTCAATTGCACAACGTACATTTTGCACCAGAAACATTTTTGTATGGAAACAGACATTTCTTCGTGGCTGAAAAAAAAAAAAAAAAAACAGGATACAAACTTTTAAAAACAGGAAATAATTAAATTACGCAAATTTACACCTCCGTCTTTTTTCATCGTTTCCGATATACCGTCACAACGCCAAGGACCAATAAAAAAATAAAGCACAGGTTTTTCACTTTTGAGTGGAAGTACGGATGAACACGGAGAATCTCTCATCAGTCTGTTGATAATGTGTTGATGGCCGTCTGGTGATGGTGGTGATGATGGTGGTGGTGGTGGTGGGGGGGTTCTTAAACAAATTTTGGATGGAGGCCTCTCCTGTGGGTGTGAGAGGGTTAATTCGGGGGTGGAGGGGGTGGCGCTGGAGGCATGCCGAAGGGGGGCATGCCTGGGACCCCCATCCCCATCATGGTGACAAAGTTGGAGGGGTCCATGGGCGGTGGGGGAGGGGGCGGCGCGTACATCATGCCGCTGGAGCCGGGCGGAGGCGGCGGGGGGGGAGGCGGCGCGCCCGGGGGCAGCGGCGGCTGGACGCCCGGCGGAGGCGGGACCATGGACGGGTTGGTCATGGGCGGCGGAGGCTGGGGGCCGGCGGCGGCCGACTGCTGGGGCTGCTGCCAGGGGGGCAGGGAGCCGCTGGCCGCGCTGGAGGTGGTGGTCGTATCTGTTGGAGAGGTGGGGGGGGGGGCTTAAGGTTAGAGTGGGATCGGCTGGCACAAGCCGTTTGGGAAACGGGCCTCTTCTGACATCACAGGTGGACACGCCCACCCGTGATGTCAGAAGAGGCCCGTTCTGGGTACCCTGGATGGATGGGTGGATTCAGTCTACCAGCCTACCCGGCGTACTGGAGCACATGTTGCCCATCTATCCGTCACATGTCTAGGTGGACGCGCCACACTTGTGATGTCAGAAGACGCATACTTTGAACGTGACATCTTGACGTCATCGTCCCTGATTCCACTCGTTTTAGTCCCGTTACTGTACAGTGTGCGGCCCATTGTGCCCCACCGCAACGACCTCAGCAGCAGGCCCCCGCTTCATTACAGACAATGCTAGTCTAGACGACGCCTGTTACACAACTCTGTACCATTTCCGATCAACACCCAAACCCAACCCGTAATATCAATCCACCAGCTTCCAATATTTAGATTGAATTTGGACCGCTGGGGTTGAACCAAAGAGAAACATTGTTAGAACTAAAAAAAGAAACAAATGCGACCCATGAACAAAAGCTCAGACTTGGGTCTTGGCCTCTAAGCCTACTTGGTGTGCAGGTCATGCAGGCAGGCTTACTCTGTTGCCATGGCAGGGACGCACTGGACGCCATGCTGCTGGTTGGCGGGGGAGGCGGGGCCTGCTGTTGCCACGGTGGCAGGGGTCCAGAGGGCGGTGGGGGGGGCTGGTTGCTCGGAGGTGGGGGAGGTGGGGGCATCATGCCCATGGGAGGGGGCAACAGACCTACAGGGGGAGGGGGGAGAAAGATTGAGGTTACCATGGGATGGTTTCTATTGGGCAGCTGCACACGGCAAGTTGGTATCAAAACTAATGAAGAACCAAGATGGGAGACATTTGCATATCTAATTATATAAAAACTAGGCATTTAGGAAATGGTATTCAAATCAAATGGTGCAATTTGAATGTCCCAACTTGCAATGTATTCCCATTTAAAAAACGAAAAGTGCAATAAGACATTCTGTCCATTGAAGGCGCCGGGCTGAATTCTAACCAACAGAACAAAGAGGGTGACTGAATGAATGAATGCAGAGGTGGGGGGGGGCTTACCCATGTGGTGTCCGTGACCCTGGCCCATGGGGGGCGGCGGGGGCTGCATCCATGGGGGCGGGATGCCGTTGGGGTTGTGCGACATGGGGGGTCCTCCCATGTTGGACATGGGCGGCGGGTAGCCGTGGTGCCCGCCGTGCCCTAGTGAATGGCCGCCACCGTGGCCCCCGCCGTGACCGCCTCCGTGGCCCCCGCCGTGGTTCCCGCCGTGGTTCCCGCCGTGGTTCCCGCCGTGGTTCCCACCGTGGTTCCCACCGTGGCCCCCACCGTGGCCCCCACCGTGGCCCCCGTGTCCACCACCATGGCCTCCTCCGTGGCCCCCGCCGTGCCCTCCTCCATGCATGCCGCCGTGGTAGTTCCGGCTCTCAGAGGGACCAGAGTTCATCCACGGAGGACGGTTCTGTCAAAGCAAGGCCGACACACAACGTGGTTAGGACATCAGAACCCATCACACGATGCATCAGCCTATGGCGGGTGGGGTGGGGTTAAGATCACTGTTACCATTAATCAGCAAGGTTGGCAGTGATGACGTCTCTTAGGCCCAATCCCATTTCTACCCCTTACCCTTACCCCTCGCTTTGAAGGGGTAAGGGGTAGAAATGGGATTGGGCCTTACTCTCGTTCTGATAGGTCTTTCAGCTATGTTAAATAGCCACGCTTTAAACAAGTAGCACCTTCGTCTCTTTCCCCAACTCGACTGAGATTCTGTTTCTCGAGTGGTGATCTACGCTGGATATCAAGAGGTTTAGGTGTTAAAGTATTCTACCTTCAGAATCTTTAATTAAAGGATTTAAATCTGATAGTATGCACCAAGGACAGCCCTTCTGTCCAATAAAACAGGTCACGGACATTTGTCCATATTTTTTTTATGGCACATAAATGGCCCCTCTGTCACACTTAGCAGTGATCGGTGCATTCTACTCGTCCCCCCCCCCAGACCGACAGAGACAAGCAGGCGGTAGACGCCTCCAACAGTGTTGGCTCCCTAGGGAGGCCTCCTTAAAGCCCACAGCCTTAGCAACGGTCTCCCGACATAGAGCCTCTGGATCAGGGGCGGGAGCAGCTTGGCAGCGGACCGACCTGCTGCGAGTTGTTGGAGTTGTTGGAGCGGTTGCCGCCCCCTTGGTGCGAGTGTCCCCCGCCGGACGACGGCACGGGCGCCTCTCCCAGCTCCGCCATGAGGGACAGGTACTCCTTGTCCATGCGGGCCTTGTCCTGGGCCGACTGAGGGGGCTCTCCGGGCGTGGCCCTCTGGGCGGTGAACGAGCTGGAGGGGGAGGAAGCGCATAGTCAGGACGGGGGAGTCTCGGCGCCACATGACACTCGCTCATGTTTGGGTAGGTCGCTCCATTCATGCTGACGGGGAGCACGATGGAATGAAGCCTTTGGGCTTCACTGTGTCATCCCCGACTGTTGATGTATTTAAATGGATGACACAGAGTGCTGTTCATTAGGGCTGGGTAAGAATATCGACTCATCAATGCACTGCATATTATTTGTTCTCGATTCAATTTCGATCCAGAATTTCTTTGAAATCGATTATTTCCATTAAAGAAATAAAATAAAATAAAGAAGCATACTCAGTCATTGTAAACTAGAAGCGAGCATGCCTAAATGCACATGCCCTTTTACATTTGTCCATGTTATGATTATTACTTTTATGCTGCAAGTTTAGCCCAGGAACAATACTATACAATGGTGTATTCCCTTTTTGCTAGTTAAAGCACAATGAAACGGTTAATTCCTTTTGAAATGGTTAATTCTAAATAATATTTAGGTCTTTTTGTCATCTGCACTTATTATTGAATCGATATCGAAGCATTTGGATCAATATCGAATCGAAATCGAATCGATTCAAGACCTAAATGATCCAATTGAATTGTGAGGTACCTGGCAATACCCAGCCCTACTGTTCATATTTTACATCAAAATGGTCAAATCAAAATCAATCAAACTCTAGCTAGCCGTTCCTGCGGAGCGCCTCGGTACCTGGTGTACTTGCAGTCCGACGAGATGTGCCCCGCGCCGCCACACTTGGTACAGAGCGTGGTGTTGGTGATGCTGCGCGGCTCAGAGTTCTGCCATGGACGCAGGATCCTGCGAGAGCGGACCAAACAGAAGCACTTCAGACCCCAAACATTGCACCACAGTGTTACAGAAAGACAGACGTCTTTGAAAACTAATCAAAACGATAGTTACGTTATCAAAACTCTAGTTCCATTTCACGTAGGCTTTGCCTTATCCTGTGCGCGTGCTCGCGCACAGGACGTCCCGTAAGCCCATAAGGCGAAGCCTACGTGAAACGGAACCACCGGTAAGAAACACCATGGCTAACCTGTTGTCGTCCTCTCGCAGCGTGCCGTTGAGCCGGGCCAGCTCGCGGAGCTGCATCTTCCTCAGGTCGTTCTGGTCCTCTGGCGTCTCGATGCCCTGCTTCAGGATGTTGCGGATCTACCACGGAAAAACCACGCTGTTAGACCTCACCGCAGCAGCCCGCCTCGACTGCGTGCACACACACCGCCCAGGGGCAGGCACTGGCGCGTCATAGACACCGTAGCACTGCATTCATCGTTAAAGAGTCCCGCAGAGAACCAAAAGCATCACCCAATCCTTAATAAATGACCCAGACATTTTTAGACAATACTTGGACCGTTTTCTAGGTATTTAAAGAAGGTATGGTTTCTTTACAAAAGACGCCTATAGATCAGACGTTTATAGCTAAGAAACTCCTTCAAAATAACTAGCGAATGGCTCAAGTATGGACCATTATCTAATCATTTAAAGAAGGTATGGTTTCCTTACAACAGACGCCTTTCGAATTCGAAAAGAGGTCTGTGGTAAAGAAACCATGCATACTTTAAATAACTAGCAAATGGTCCAAGTCTGGACCATTTGCTAGTTATTCAAAGAAGGTACGATTTCTTTAAAACAGACGCCTATAGTATTGCATGCACCTCGCCCCAATGCCCGCCACAGGGATGGTGCAGAACTCACTTGCTCCACGGCCTTCTTGACGTTCTCCATGGTGTTGGCTGTGACCAGGGCGTGCAACGGCTCGTCCTCCCCGGGCAGCATCTGCCCGTCCTTGCGGCCCACCTTGCCCTCCTTCACGGAGCCCTTGCCGCGGATCATGATCTTGGCGCAGCACTCCTTCTCGATGTTCTTCAGGGTGTTACCACTGAACACATAAACAAAGGAGAGGGGGGGGGGGGAAGGAGGCTTAACGTTAGGCGACTAAAGATACGGTGAAAAACGGTAGGAAAAATAATGTTTAATTATGGTCACCCTGCTCATGGGAAACAAGCGCAGAGCCCTAATGATGCAACTTACCGAGGTCCAATCAACAGCCCCACAAAGTTGATCTCAGGGTATTCATCCTGGGGGATCATGACTTTGTCGTTGACTCTGGTCGCCGGGGGTCTGGGGACAGAGAACACAACGGTATGATGCAGGAGGACGTCTTACAGTTAGAAAAAGCTCAACAATAATGGAACTACCGGTTAGTCTTCTAACATCTTAAGAGAGTGAACAAGCATCAACATTCATATTTTTTCTCAACGGAATGCATGGGGTGGTATCCTTCAGCTGGCCAACTTGCGCCGAGTTTTTAGCAGTTCTCTGGTCAAGTGTGGAGAACCGTAATCAATCCAATAACTGTTCCGCACACAGAAGCTCCTCAGAAAGCAAACTCCAACCATTTTAACACTTGACGCTTAGCTTGTAGCACATCCACTCCCATAACACAAACAACATGTCGACAAGGGGCAGGGGCGGCCGGCTGCGTACTTGTAGTCCGCGGGGGGCTTGAACTCTGGGTTGAGGCCGACCATCTCCGTGATGAGCGAGTGGCGCTCCTCCTCCAGCTTCTTGCGGGTGCGGTACTCGCGCGTGTTCAGCCTCTTGCCCTCGCTGTTGTAGATGGGCTCGGGAGAGGGGGACCTGCGCGGTCAGAAACAGACAGGAGGGCGGTCGTCAGTGCCTCGCCGCACCACGGTGCACAGACAACCAAAGCTTCCCTGATCCTGTCTGACTCCACTAGGACGTGGTTCACACGGTGACGTAAAACACGCTAGGCTATTTGGAATGAGAGAATGCCACTTGATCGTCGTCAATATAATAACGATTCAGAGTCGGTACTTAAAGAGCTTGAGGGTTGGAAGTACTCAGAGAGGGGGGAAAAAAACAAAAATCGATCCTGAAATAGGGCGACTTGGAGAAACACATGCCAATGTAAAGGAATGAGAAATCAAATTATATGGGAATTCTGACCTAACATGTTATGAGCCAAAGAGCTCAATTACATCACAGTTTCAGTTCAGAATTAGGGCAGCCTGGGCTGCATGGTGGTGATTAAACCAAGGTGCCTGGAAGGACATCCACCACAAAAATAAATCCAAAAAAAAAAACGGCCACAAGTTAACCTGCATACAGGGTTGTTGGCCTAATGGATGAATAGTCGGTGGTAAATAAATAAAAAGGGTTATAAAAAAAAGGGCGGATCCTAAAGCAGAAACGCTGGCTCTGAGCGTTGCCGGGTGTTGTCGTGGTGGGAAGAGGTCCGTACCTCCCCGGGGATGCTGAGAACCTGTGTGGTAGCGGTCGTTAAGGAGACCCTGTGCTTGAGAAAGGGTTAGCTTGACGTGGGGGTAATTTGGGTTAGAGAAAAGGAATTAAGATTAGATGGTCACCTTTTCCTAAAGACCTCCCCTTAGGAGAGACACGTGTGTGACCACTTGGACGTCCAAGAGGAAGAGCGGAAATTATAAAGTCAAATAAAAAGTTTTTTTTTTTTTTTTTTTTTTTTTTTTTTAGTTAGAAAGAACTTCCAACGGTGACAACCTGAAACACCCTTGGTTTGTTTCATGTTAGAGTGGGGGAGTCGTTTATGAATGTCCTGGAATAAAGTGGGTTGTTTTGGTTGCTGTGGAGATATCCGATTAACAGTAGTGTAAGAAATCTCTGTACCAGGAAACATGACTAGCTCAAAAGAGGCCAATCTCACACAGTCTTGAAAGCAATGGCATTTCCTGCAAGGATAGACAGTTGAGTCTATATGTTAGACGATAATAATCAAAAGGCATAACTGCCCAACCCTCAGAAATTCTGACAGTACCTCAAATAATTATTAACCTAACTCTACATTCCACATCACATTCGATATAACCTTTTAAAATCTCATACTGACCCACACCGGCTTTAGATATGAAAAACATTTCCCCGCCAGTAGTTATACCTTACATTAACCCATTAAACTAATCACAAGCAACAATCCATCAGATCAGACATCAATAAATAAGGTCTGAAAGTGAAAAGTAGGACTGCCTGACTTCCTGGTATGTATATGTCAATTATACTATTTAGATATATGCCTCCGTTTCAAATTAATACTGCACTACATTAATCTAGGTTAACATATTCAAGATTTTTTGTAATATCCTACCTTTGCTCTTCTTGCAATTGGCAAGAGTATAAACAAGAGTAATCAGAAATCAAAATACTATTATATAGAAAATTCTAAATATTCTAGCACTTTTCATCAAAGACACATCTACCTAAGTGATCAAAAGGTCACGTTTCTGTCGCTGGTAAGCTAAGACACACATCTTGTTTTTTCGTCGAGAAAGAAAAAACATCAAGAAGGTAGAGAAAGTGTTACTGTTGGTGGGTTTAAATCTTTTGCCGACCTGTCCTCAGGGTTAACAGGAATTCCCAGGTCTCCTGTACGCAGTTTACGAGTCAGGTCTTCGATCTGCAGTTGGACTGTAAGTGTTCAGGTTAGGAAAGAAAAAAAAAACACACAAGGATGGAGAGAAATTTGGTTATCAACAACAACATCAGGGCAGACGGCACGCTTCAGAATTGCGCCGTCTCGTTTTCAACCGAGATATAAGCACGATTGCAGCCATTGATAAATCACTTCAGATTAAGATTAGGTAAAAAAAAAAACACAACCCCTTATAATCAAAAACAGATTTATAGAGCAGGGAAACCTTACCAAACTCTGGGGAAAGGAGAACATCGAATTAACAAATACAGTTATTAACAGCCCTCTACATATCTCCAGATATCCCAACAAGTTTGTATCGTGTAAATAGATAATCCCCAAATTCTCCAAAAGGGAGAAAACATTTAGCAACATAATTTCAGTGAATGACCCAACCACGGTTCCAAGAAATACCAGCCAACTTGATTGGTTCTGATCCAGCCAAAAGATAGTACCTATTCTGAACACTTTAACATGGCGCAGGCATTTAAAGGAACCGTGTGTTCTAGGCCTTATTAGTATTAATGATCATACAAGAAAGACAACAGTGCCCGGGGTCAGCAGTTTCACAGCACATATAAGGGTGGGAGGTGAGGGGATTATAGCTTTTGCATTCAAGAAGATAAAGAATCATGAATACCACAACCCCATTATGCATCCAGTTTAAGACTTAATTCTTGCAAAAGTATATTGTCAATGCAATTAATGTAATTATTAATACAGTCTGTGTATTGCAAATAATCATTTCAAAGCCCCCTTCTCAAGAATGAAGAGGTTCTACTTAATGAGCAAAGGAACATGTGACAACCAAAAGGTAGGCACAAATTAACACTTACACCAAGGAGACCAACCATTAACAATGAGTGGGGCACATCAATAACAGTATCAGTTATTGACAGTTAATTTGCTCCAGTATACAGGTGTCACAGTGCTGCTGAAAGGCATCAGTGCAGAAAAGTGTGTTTTCCAAGTATGGGACTGTCTAAAATCCCATAACTGTGGATAAGATCTGTGTTTTGAACCATGGGGTTTACATTATAACATTCAAGTCTCTTTCTTTAAATTTGTTGTCATCTTGCCATTGAACAGCACTGCAGACACTTGGAAAAACTAAGCATGTCAGGAAATATCCCAAACCCCCATGCAAGGGAATGAAACTGGTGATGTAGAGGGGAACAGGCATGACAGTGACACCTGTAGGTTTCAAAATATTTAGCAGTTGGCGTCTTAGTCATCTTCTTGATAATGAATGCACAACGGTATGCAAACCCGAAAGCAAAAAACAATGCCTAATTAGAAACTACACACCATAAAAACACATTCAAAACAGTTATTTGGGCCCACGTATTTACGTGGAGATCAGACTCATTGGTCCGTTAATTTCATTGATATTGGACATCAAACATGAACAATAAAAAACTGAAGCACATCTTGGACCATATCTAATGATAAAGAGCCAAGAATGTACACAATTTAACTCAAAGATTTAAGTAGCTGCAAAACACGTTCATGCTTTCCAATTTACCTATATATGCTCTCTCCTGATCTCGGGTCAGTCCGGGAGGAATGACCGTGGGCATGCCGGGGATAATGGTCTTCTGGTCGGGCGTCTCACAACTCCACCGACTCCTCTTCCTCGACTTCTTCTGGCCTAAATCTGTAAGGAAAACACATGCTGAAGTGCATTGAATACACCTCAAACTAACCTACCAAGTAAACAAATATATAGGCATCTCCTGTATTATATCCACACCACCTACCATACAGGTCGTACAAGGCCATAGGCTCATAATGGGCCTGTAATCCACGCCATTTAGCAACCCGCTAACTAGCTAGCTAATGGGGCGCCTGCTTAAACAGGGCTATACAACAACTAGCTACGGTTAGCATCCAGTGCAACGGCGTTAATTACCTGCTTTTGACATTGCCACGGCCACGGGAGATAGCTGCTGCGGTGGAACGGGGAATGTTGCCACCGTATTGAACTGAATTGGTGCGGGAAAGCTGACAGTGGGCATTGGCGGCTGGAAAGTCTGCGGCGCTGGAAAGGCTGCGGGCGGCCCCGGAGTCGGCATGAGTCCATTTCCAGCTCCAGGCCCGGACTCAAATCCTCGTTTAGCGCCAATACTAGGATGCAGCTTCCCCAAAGGGGTCGCGTTTGCTCCTGTGGCCATTTCCTTATATTCACAAAGCCGTTTGAGGTAACTCGATAACGTGTAAACAGGTCTAAAAGTATAAAGATGTTATAAATTAAAAAAAATGCCGTCTGGAGACTCCTTTGCTACGGTGTCGTTTCCTTGATGTACGCTACCGTCAAAATGGCGCACGGCTCAAATCAACAAAGATTGATTCAATGCATTGGGACGATCTTCCATTGGTCTAGACAAGCCCCACCTATCATGGCGAATGATCTCCTGTTGGCTTAAATTGTCGCCTACTCGGCTTCCTCGTTCGCATACAGTGTCGCTTACCTCAAACCCAACCCCGTCTTTCAACAGTCAATCATTCCACAGACCTATGGCAAGCCGAATTGTCATTTATTAACTAAATTTGACTATCAGGAATTAACATTGTAGATATCAACAACTTCTTTCTGACCAGTCGTAATTATATTTTGAATAGTTGGAATTTTCATTCAAGAGATCTGTAACGTCATTTTGCCTAGTCAAAACTCAAATTCAAGATATCTGTAATTAGATTTTGACTAGGCGGAATGAAAGTTACAGATATCTACAATTTTAGATATCTCTAATCAAAATTCCTTACAAGATATCTATAACTTGATAATAGATATCTACAATTAAATTATGACTATCCCTAACTCCAGTTTGAGATATCTACAACGTCATTTTGACTAGTCGTAACTCCAGTCAGAGATATCTACAACCTCATTTCGTCTAGTCAAAACTTAATTTAAGATATCTGAAAAGGGACATAGATATCTTGAATTTAGGTGAGTTAAAGATATCTTGAACTGGAATTATGACTAGTCAGAATCAAATTGTAGATATCTCAAACTGGAATTACAGATATCTACAATTCAGTTGCAGATATCCGTAATTCACAAAGTGGATATCCGCAACTGAATTGTAGAAATCTGCAATGAGAAACCCCATAGACATGAATGGCGAAAATTACGTAATTTCTCCTAGGTGGAAAGTCTTTGTGGATATCTGAAATGACAATTGTGGATAGGAGGAATTTAGTTGCGGATATCCGAAATGTTAGTTTTGACTAGGCGAACCTGAATTGTAGATATCTGCAACAAATATCCAGTCTAGCGAATTTATGTCAAATCGGCTTGCCATACTGACCAGCTATTTAATAATATGACTTAAGAAAATCTATACAGCACCTTATGCTTTGTTACGCACTTCTATGTCAACGTACGTGTTGTGCATCTGCATAATTTCGATTTTGACTATGTTCACCAATGTTAATGTACTGCATTTAAATGCGTCGGATAATCTGTGGTTCTAAAAAAATATCGGCCAGTTGTACATTCTGACCAAATTCTTTTTGGGGTTCCTGCAGCAAGGATCCCTCGTGATACCGTCCAGATCTCGCGAGTTATATTCTATTTCGCTACGTATTCTCATACGAATGACGAAACGTGAGTATCAAGACATCAACAGTCATCAATAAAATACAGAGTCAGAGGGAAAAATAATTTATTCTACTATCCTTAAAAAAAAGAGTTTAACACAAGGATCAGCTCAGGTTTCACATATTTATATTAAACAAACGTCACGCAACAATTTTTTGCTTTTAACAAACAAAATTAGGTCACTTATTCAGCCCCTGATTCAGTTTGGGGTTTTGCTTCACAAACACAAATTCTTACTCTGTATAACCTCTCAAAGGGGCAGATAAACAGCACAAAACAAATGGTCACAGGTTAAAAAGCTACAGAGTAAACCATGATTCAAATGTGTAGCAGGTCACCTTCAAAACATGCTTCTACATGGATTCTTATTTTTTAGTGTTATCCAACGAGTATATATGTACAAGTTTAGCTTCACTGAGAAAAACACAATGTATTACACTAAAAAAGTAACATGTCATTCAAAAATGGTATCATAAGAAAGACGGAGTAATGCAAATGAGTAGTCGTCCCACATGTTGGGACATCACCTGCAAAGACTCAGAGCATACCACAACAGACAGCTACGAGTCAATCATATGAAGCTTATATGCAGTATTTCAATGTGGCTTTCCTCATTGATAACCCAGCTTATGTGAACAGTCAACTCTCATACTTACTCCTGTGTTTCATGGGCTACATTAAGAACTAAATGCCGGTGGCCCCGTTAGCAAAGTCGCATCGCTAGTAGGCATAGCGCGCCCGCTCAGCATAGGTATCCCGCGAGAGGTCAAAGGGCGTGCTTCTCGGGAGGGAGGCCATCGAGGCGGCCCGCGAATGCTCAAAGCCGTACCTCTCGGGCTCGGGGGGCACTTTCCGAATGGGACTTCGGTCACGGGCGTAGTATGAGGTGACCGGGGCCGCCGCAGCAGGGAGGGGAGGGCACTCGTAGGGGTCGATGCTCGAGCGTGGCACACGTTCCCGCGCTATAGCGGCGGAAGGAGGCGGAGGGGGGGATGGCGCCGCCAAGGGGACCTCGTAATAGCCGGCTCCGTATGGGTGAGCCCTGTACTTCTCGTAGAAGTCCATGACACCGTACGGGTCCCTTTCGTCGCTAGGGGGCTGCCGCGCCGGGTAGCCAGGCACCGCGCTATAGAGTGAGCCGCCGCCGCCGCCGCCGCCCGCGTAAGCTGCTCCGCTGCCGTACATCCGAGCCATGCTATGATCCGCTGCGGCGCTATAGCTGTAACCCGGGGGCACCCCGTAACTCACAGCGCTCTCGAAGCCCCTGCCGTACCCCGCCACGCCACCGCCAGGACTGGAATACCGGGAATAATCATGTACAGGAGCATAGCCGCCAGCGAAATCCTGACCACCGCCGAAGCCCGGATGGTAACCGCAGCCGCCGCCGCCGCCGCCGCCGCCGCCACGCCCAACAAACCCAGCAGCACTGTATCCGTCGGACTGTGGCTCTGAGCCATTTTCTGGGTAACCGTTTTGATCTAGAGGGCACTCTTTGGACCAGTGGCCTTCCTGCCCGCAACGATAACAACCCGATCTCTCTCCCATTCCCGGCGCGGTGCGCAGGCGGCTAGTGGAAAGCTTCACACTCATCAGTTTGCCTTGAAAAGAAAAGACGCAGGGAGAATTATGCCTTAAACAGATCCTGTTATTCCAATCCGTTTACTTGCATGTTGAAATCTTGCACACAATAAATTAGGCATCTACAATAAAAGTATCCTGCCATCTAAAAGGTGGCCTGTTACATGCATTATGGCTATATCAGGTAGGGAGTACATGCCGTAGAGCAAGGGTCAAACTCTGACTTGATTGATTTAGGATCAACGGCTGATATATTATCACAATTCAAATTACCTCCAAACCATAGTATCCCAATGAAAGGATTGCACCTTGCGCCATGATTGCCAAGGCATGTGTCAAGATTGCTGTTACTTCCGTACATAACTAACTAGGCCAGATGGCCTCCTTCATGGTTTGAATACCTCTGCGGAGTACCAAGCAACAAATTCCCAAGGCTTCCCATCTGAATGCCACAACAATCTTCCGCTACTTACCTGTGCCTGATCCTTAACTTCACCGTCAAGTCAGAGGACATACTCACTCCTGCAGGTGTTCCTCGAACTAAAACACTTATATTTTAACTGAAGCTGCATTGACCATATTTCTTATCACAGCTGCACAATCTTCATTAATACTATTGTGCCTGCACAATACGATTTTCTGAGTAGTTTTAGAAGTTATGTTCAAGTATTAAAGGGAATCTCATCACTTTGGTGCAAGCCTGCCGTAGCAACAATAACATTCCATACCCTGATCTAGCCTCCTTCTAGTAAGCAAGTTGAATGCTTTGGGCCGGTTTCCCATGCTGTCAGATATGTGTTGCATTAGAAATAACCTAATGATCAAATGAAGACATTGATATACCCCATCTATAAAAGACTATGCATCATAGTTTAAGAGAAACTAAAGTGGTTGCCATGATCGAGTTGCATTGAACCTCGCTGAAAAGGTCACGGCAATATTTAACTATGTGACCCTCGACTGTGTATGTCGGACATGCCAAATGAAGGATCCTAGCAGCGTCCCCCCCCCAGAGTTCACCTTTGAAGGCAGTGTTGTCTAATTTATTGATGGCCTCCAACGCATCATCCATTCTCTCCATGTGAACAAAGGCATAGTCCTTCACTATGTCACACTCCAACACAGCGCCATATTCCTCAAACCTGGCCCGTAACTCTTGGTTGGTGCAGGCAATGTTACCGACGTGTAGCTTCGTTGAAGCTTTGGATTTGCCGCGGCTCAATTCTACATTCATGGGCTGGCCATTCAGCTCATAGTGGTGGAGGTTACGAATGGCCTCCTCCGCCTCCGACTTGTCATCCATGTGGACAAAGCCAAAGTTCTTGACAATGTCACACTCTGCAATCTTGCCATACTGGGAGAACAGAGAGCGTAGGTCATCGGTGGTCGTCTCCGCAGCTAAATTCCCAATGAATATTTTCACCATTGTGCACTTTCACTGCAGAAAAACAAACATTGGGGAAAATGAATTCAAAAATCTGGGGACATTTATAGCACTACAACATTGATAGTTTGGCAGGTTTACATGAATAATCCATTTGTATGCACACTGAAGTCTACTTTGGTCTAAATTAAAAGGTTTAGTGGAGGTAATAACAAAGGAAGGGCGAAATTGCTCCTGTAGAGCACACTGCAGAATGTGCATAGGTGTTGCCCATCACTTTCTTACAATTACAAAACGATCTGTGATGAGGATCAATGATCGTGGTTTAGTCAAAGCTACTGCATTGAGTATACTTAAACTATACACATCATGCCAACATATAATAACGCGCTGGCCAGCAAAGGCCAAACCCAAAATAGTACGTCGCAAGATATTTCAAAGCGCAAGCAGCTATACAATTGGAGCACCCATGCCACATGTATCTCTTCGTTGAGGAAAATAATAAGCTAGCAGTAACAAATGGGATTTCTTGAGGCAAACCAAAATCAAGCACGAATCGGCATTGTTGTATTTCTGTACAGTACATACCGTGCAAAGCAGGAGTCAATGTCAGGACCACCCGTGAGGATATGTGGATGTGTGTTCTCAACGTTTTAGTATGGCTGGCTAGGCTAATGCTGCGTTGAAGTCAACTGGGAGGTTTCTTGAATTTCTCTCCTCTTCGGGGCGTTTCATCAACGCATCAATAAAACAGTGCTTTGTTTAATAAAAAAGTTCACCACAGGGTAAATGATGTTCTTAAACTTGAACCACAATTGAGATGGTTCGTATAGTGTTAATCAGTCAAGTAAGGGTATGGATCTGGGCTCCGATGTGATTGCAATTTAAGGTGTAAAGATCGCAATTAATGTCTTGCAGGGAAGCATATCCTCTCATCTCCCTCTTTAAGTTATTATCCCTACCATTATCGTCGTACAATTTAAGAAGTAGACGGAGCTTTGGACACTCTCAGTTGACCTTCCACTTGTCTTGAACGCCTTCTCACCTGTCCAGCATGTTCCGTGGATGGAAGGACCGGGGCAGGTATTGGTGGGCGGATCAAGTAATCAATAGAAATCTGAGGCTACCGAAAAATAGTTTTTGAATCATGACCACAGTGACCATATATATATAATCTATGCAGTTTCGAAAAGTCTTTTGACACCTGGGCTGCTGTGGGGTTAAATTACCAGGTTTTATGGTTTAAAAAAATAAATAAAATCTTTATTATATTGGGTTAACGGTTTCAACTGCTGTCTAATGTGATGGCATAACAAATGATGGCAACAGATGGCTTTTTTTTTTTTTTACAGAGAACTAGTCTATACTGGTTTCATCCCTAAACCAATGAAGAAAGGTTCTTTATGTGAACTTTAACATGAAATAATTTAATCAGTAGCCTTCATATTTATTAATCTGCATACCCTTGAATATAAGAGATGTAATCGTCAAATAATAGGCTCCTTATGCAAGTATTAACAGCTTGTATTAGCTAATGTTAGCTAGTAGAGTGTCTAGGGTTCAAGTAAAAAGACTAAATGCAAAGTAAATGTAAAACTGCACACAGAACACAAATGGACTTCACAAACATCAGTGTGTCACCAAACTAACTTTGGTTTTATTAAAAACCATTTCAGACATATACTGTATGCTGCAACTCTTACAGCCGGTATGAAAAATACAAACTTTATTTCCACAGACTTGAAACTACTAACAAAGGCAACCCAAACAAAGTGTGCCTAACGACCAACAGCCCAAGCCCTGAGATCTACCCTACTCTCTTATTTACTGTTGATATTGCATGTTTAGTTAGCTATTCATGAACTTTATTGTATCATCAATTGTATGTCAATTTAATTTAATTTTTTGGCCACTTATGTGGCAATTTTTTGCCACATAAGTGTTCTACTATAACGTTAATCTGTGTGAATTTGTAAATAGAGCAATTAGTTGAGGACACAGTTGAAAATAGTCGAATAAAGCGTGCTCAATTAAGACAAATTTACCACTGACCAAGCAGCTTACGTTAGGCTGATGGTTACACAACCTCAAAAGTAACGTCTCCCCTGGAACAAAGGCTGGAAGGCTTTGTTTGGAAATAGATAACTTCTGGGATCATGACCCAAGTGCTGGTACAGTTGTTAGGCATAATTTCTGTGTATATAAGATTGAGTTTGTAGTACCATACAAACATTTGTTGACCCTAGATTGCTGGGGTGCTAGGAACTTGCTTAACAACATGTTCATGCAATGGGTTTTGTAAAAACAAATTAAAATATAGATATACGTTTGTAACGGCCACAAAAGGTGGGTTTCCACTCAGCTACCTATGATCACCCGGTCTCCCAATTCCAATGCTGATGATCCAAAGGCTGATAAAAGTAAAAATAAATCACCATTACTCTAATTTACCATTGCCAAAGTTATACAAAATACACATTCTTAATCAGTGTGCCTCACCTGAATAAGCAACATAGGTATATACATTTATATAAAAGGGAGACTTGACTAAAGAATTTAAACCAGCAAAACAAAGCCCGCAAAAATAACCAAAAAAAGGTTTATGTTTTAGTATCAATATTGAAATCCAGATTAAAACTGTAAAATATGTATTCTTATGTTAAGCTGTGGATCGCCCGATGATTGACAAGATTAATCTTCTGCGGGTATCGGAAAGACGGTCCTTGCTCAATCCCACCCACGGCGTGAGAATCCTTTGTTTTGGGGGGGGGGGGGGGGGGGGGGGGGGGGGGGGGGCGCGTCGCAAAGACCGATGGAATCATGCCACTCGGGGCGGCAAATGATGGCAAAGGAAAAGTCCCGCAGTTCACAAAAACACCTAAAAAGAAAACAACCGAGTTTTAGGCTTCAAGGTGCGCTGCACAGCCTGTAAGAAGTCAGAGCCTGGACACATCTTTCAGTCAAAAGCGGCTCTCGAAATCCAGACTCGTCCGCTACGTTTTCTTTAGTTTAGTTTATGTTTTAACATAAAAAGTCGCACTCTCGGAAATGTTACCGGCACATTCTCCTGCATTGCTCACCTTGGCGGCGCGGCGTTAGTACGGCGCGTAGCGCGGCGCGTGGTGCTCCTTGGCCCGAGCCACCGCGTACGAGGAGCTTCTGGAGGAGGACGAGGGGGACAGCCGAGAGCGTTCGTAGGCGTAGCTCGCCGAGGTGACCGGCACTCGGCGGATCGGGCTGCGGTCCCGCGAATAGTAGGCGGCGGCGGCGGCGGCGGCAGCGGCGGCGTACGAGGACGGCGGCAGCGGCCGACGCTCGTACGGATCTATGCTGGAGGAGATCCTTGAGAGGGAGGAAGAGGGGGGTGGGGGAGGGGGAAGGTAGGAGAGACGGCGGTCCTCGAAATAGCTGGAGCCGTACGGGGGACGGGCTCTGTATTTCTCATAGTAATCAACACTGCTGCTGTAGCGCTCACGGTCGTAGGCCGAGGGCCGCTCGGCGTAGGGGCCCGCCGCTGCCGCGGCGCTGGCGTACCGGCTGGCTAACTCAGACCCGTAACTACTCAGCCTACGAGGGGGTGGCGGGATGGCGCCCATGTAAGCACGGCTATACGCAGAGCTAGGCATGTACTCAGATCCCGGGGTCATCCCATAGCCACCCCTGCCATAACCCGGCGGGCCCCTGGGGAGGGGGGGGCGGCCACTGTGGCCCCGCATGTCGTCACTGTGGCTACCGTTCCGACCGTCGGGGCAATCTTTTGACCAGTGACCCTGTCTCCCGCAGACATAGCAGCCGGTTTGATCTCCCATTCCCGGAGCCGTGCGAAGCCGACTGGTGGACAGCTGTACGTTCATCAGCTTGCCTTGTGAGGAGAGAGAAGACACGCATGAGACCGTTGGGCTCCGACACGGAAAGCCTGTTACCGACTAGAAAAAGTAAAAAGGGGTTTAGTCAACTTCAACGACATAACAGAGCGGGCCCGAGAGAACACCCCGTTCAACGCATTCTACCACGGACTCTCGCCACCGGTTACAATGAGGACCGTACATTCACTGCAAAGCGGTTGTTACCCGTCACGTGAGCTTTTACCGGGGGGGAGGGTGGGATCAGAATCGAAATCAGAACCTAGAGATAGCAAAGAGATTACAGAAATGTCCCCTTCCCATGATTTCACCTTTAAAGGCTGTGTTGTCCAGCTTATCGATGGCTGCCATGGCATCCTCCATCCGCTCCATGTGCACAAAAGCATAGTCTTTGACTATGTCACACTCCACCACAGAGCCAAACTCCTCGAATTTGCCCTTTAGCTCCTCGTTGGTGGAGCCCTCTCCGAGGTTGCTCACATGGAGCTTGGTGGTGGACTTTGGTCGTCCTTTGCTCATCTCCACGTTCATGCGCTCGCCGTTTAGCTCGTAGTGGTGGAGGTTCCGAATGGCCTCCTCGACCTCGGTCATGTTGTTCATGTGCACAAAGCCAAAGTTTTTGACGATGTCACATTCTGTAATTTTGCCATACTGTGTAAACAGATCCCTTAGCTCCTCCACTGTGGTGCTGGAGGCAAGATTACCGACGAAGATTTTAACCATGGTTATATCCAAGTGGGCAAATCCTGCGGACCAATCAGATGAACAGGGTTAGTAAACAAACGTGCGACGGTTTTGTTTCAAGTCAGGTATGTTAGGTAAAAACATTGATGTTTTTACCTTACATACCTGACTTGGGGGATACTTTTTTGGTATAGTTTGCTTTATGCAACGACAATACTAATAAGAGTTGATGATATAACAGCAAACAAGTTATTACGTCATTAGACAATGTTGAGTAGTTGATAAAGTGAAACAATGAAAACAATTTTTAGATGAATAAAACAGTAACGGCACTGTCAAATGTGTCCCGCTGCCACCCATTCCACAAACAAAACATCCATTTTAATATTGACTTTAGCCCAGGCTATCGTAAGCGTCATCAACCAGGACGCTGTTGCAAATGTATTTTTGTATCCTTACAGCGTTGGAAACCTCTGTGCTTGCCCAAAGAAGCAGTTTAAATTTGTCAGCCAACAAGCTAATATATGCTAACTTAGCTAGCATTGGCGTTAGCTTTTACTTTCACATTAGTGACGAGTAACAGCCACCTCGCGGAGCCACACCTTTTTTATGAAGTCAAATTACGACATTGTACGCCGAGGTACCCAAATTGTATGTGATATTGGAAAATTAAAAGCAACGTTACCTGAGAAGCGAAATGGGCCTAATACCAATGAATGAAATATGAAATGGCGCCGATCGAGGGACCCCTGCTACGGATGTGACGTAGGTTAAGAAACGTTGAGGAATCAGTTCTCGGCCGCCAGAAACACATCTCACCGCGGCCGCATAACATGTAAACTGGCCGGGTTTCATCATCACACCCTTCTTAAAGTAAACAGAAGCATTTCGTAGTTTTGTGAGTCCAAGCATGAAGGTTAGACCTATGTATCGCATTTTCTCGGTTGTGTTCACGTTTCATCATAGTTTAGGACGTGATTAGTTAGATTCATATGTGTGGTTTCTAAATGTTACCTTGTTAGACAGTTCAGTCCATATCCATAAGTAAGTATTCATGTCGGAAAAAATCACGAACAATTACATATAATTTAATGACATGTATATAATGAAGCAGCAGCTGCAGCAGGGAGGTGGTCCTGCATTAATGGAGGCTGCGGTGCGGCACTCCTAGGACCGCACTTCTAGGACCCTGGTTCTTCTTGAGCTTGAACGTGATGGAACCCATCACGCAGTGATAATTACAACTTAAACATCTGTAACCTAATACCTAAACTCAACCATCTCTAACATGATTTCTAAACTAAACCATCTTAACAGCAACAATTAAAAATATATCAATGTTGATCTTTACCAACGCAATCCATTTGAAATTGAACCCGCCTTCACCGACGCGTCTTAGATCGTCTGTGGCGATTATATGTAATTGTTTTAGCATTTGGGAATTCAGATCGTTGGGAAGTATGATGAAAGTTTCTTGTTTTGTTACATAAATAGCGGTTATGTAATAAATCATCTTATTTGAATAATGCAAACGACAAACCAAAAGCTTAGTTAAAATAACACATATTCAATGTCCACTTCATTTAAATATTACAACATGTTTAAGCTTTATCTGAACTCACTATCATTTGCAATGTTGATCAGTTATAGCATTGAATATGTGTGCTATTTCAGTAGTCCCACTGTTCTCTTCAGTTATGCAAATACCAACACATTAAATTAAAAAAATAACGATATACATATTTTGTCTTTCAAGTATCTCTCAGGAAAGAATGGTTATTTACGTCACCTCAGACATAAATATGACACACTGACACAAAGATTTAAGGTAGTGAATATCATTAGTCTTCAAACTTAGTCAAGCTTGCAGTATGCTACTTGACTTTTAGCACTATATCTCTAAGGCATTTATATCCCAATCTTGTGCATTTTTAAGGGATTGATACGTTTTTGAGTAGAAAAGTAGAAAAAAAAAGTTCACTTGAATTATCCACTTCATATACCTGAAACCACATTTATCTTGTTTTAATCACCAGGAAAGAATGATAATGCTGTATGCGCGTGTGTGTCTGCATGAAAAGTCAATTGAGCCTTTATTAGTGTGTGTGTGTGTGTGTGTGTGTGTGTGTGTGTGTGTGTGTGTGTGTGTGTGTGTGTGTGTGTGTGTGTAAACTAACGTTATAATATCAATCAACAGAGTTTGTGCGTTGACATTCTTGCAAGCTACGTCATTAAAATCACAAAGGGCTTGCTTTTTGCACATGTCTGATGGGAGTTCTTCATAGAATATATGGGAGCGCTGAAAATGTCTTTAATTCATGACCGTTGTTGATAGGGAACGGCTCTTGTCTCACGCCCTCCTCTTCCGCTCAGTAGCTGCTTTCATGACCCGTTAAGATGTAGAGGTTGCTAAACGCATGTGGGTCGTCGGTTGGTGTGCTCTGTAGGATTATATCCCTGCAATGTTCAACACACACACACACACACACACACGCAGACAGACACACAGAAAGACACACAAACGTGAAATTTCCAACAACTCCTTGGGTGAAGACCATAGATTGTACAGATGGTAGGAGATGACACTATCAATGAGTATGAACGTACCTGTTTGTGCCCAACACTCTGAACAGGCGAGTGTTGTCTGTGATTTCCTGTGTAACCTGCAAATAGAGAGATAAGTATCGGAGTTCAAATCCCCATTGGTCATTGATATAGAAGACCCATAGCCCTCAAACTGTTAGATTGACAAATATAATGCAGCCATGGCTAGGGAATGCATAGCAAATGGGAGCAGGTATATTAGCCTAATGGCTCATAAAACATAGTCCTTGGTAAACACACAGACACAAACTTCGTCAAAGACAAAGGGAATCTTAAGGAGGAATGGACCAGTATTAAACAGCAATGAGATCCTAGAAGGATTGCATTTATAATGTTTTCATCCTTACATCCATGTTTCCTTTGAATTGTTCAAATTTCTGTCAGTTATATCAGATTTGCTCTAAGCCGATCAGAGCATTAATAATTACTTGTATACATAAGTTTTGTAATACAGATGCAGCATATGAAATATATATATTTACTCATAATGATGGATGCACCGTTACCTCATTTGAATGAAGACTTCTTCCTTTCAGCCCGTGTTTCCAGAACGCCAGAATGCTGTCCTGTAAACAAACTATCCAAACACAAGACATCCCCATAAGAGGTAACAGTAGGGGAAATGCTTTAGATGTTAATGTAAATATTGCGTAATATGGCGGATTTCATAATGTTGAAATTTAACTTAACAGTAATTGACATAAGATATTACTATACACACCTAGTGTGTCGATCGGGAAGTCAAAGACCATCTCATGGGTTAGCTCTTTGGTGGGAAGCCCTTGCAGATTCACAATCTTAACACTTCCTGCCAAAAAGAGAAATAAGACAACATACATGTCAGCTCATGGTGCAGTCCTTTCCTGCAGCCTGCCACATTTGTTTTCCTATTCTAGCGGACTTGATACATACTCTCCAGGGCGATGAGAACCGTGTCTCTGTCCAGCTGTGTCACCTGTCCTGTCTCTACACAGCTGCTCTCTGCAGAGAGAGAGAGAGAGAGAGAGAGAGAGAGAGAGAGAGAGAAGGGGGGGGGGGAAGAGAGAGAGAGAGAGAGAGAGAGAGAGAGAGAGAGAGAGAGAGAGAGAGAGAGAGAGAGAGAGAGAATAAAATGGATCGGATAACAACACTTCTTGGCTGAAGAATGACTTCAGAATGAGTTGATCTGTGCCTAGTTTTAGACAGCCCCTTACAAAATGAATCCAGGCAAAGTAACACAGTGGCGTCTCCATTGACCTACCCGGTGTGTTATTGGGAGTGCCGTTCAGCTCGACTATGTCAAAGTTGAGCTGCGGGTCCGTGGAGGACGTCCTGCTTCGGACCCCGATGCAGAGCTGAGGGAACTCATCCGTCACCAGCACCAGGAGCTCAAAGACGGGCAGGGACTCTGGGAGGGTTATCGCTATGTGCTGAGAGACACAGGTGGGGGGGGGGGGGGGAATGTGGAAGGTTTATTTGATATGAAGAATTAAAAAGGTGTTGTGATCTTGAAATTTATGGTCATAATGCTTGCTGGTGGTCTCTATGCTAGCAGTTGTCATTAGCTTAAACATATTTTGTCTTATTTCACCCAGAATGAAGAATAAAGAAGGCATCGTAATTTTTTTTGGGTGTAGTTTAGGTATTGTGATACATTTGTTGCCGTGTGTGTGTGCGTGTGCGTGTGTGTGTGTGTGTGCAGACCTTTAGTTGCATGAACTTCTGCAGTGGTTCGTACCACAGCAGGAGGACCAGTCCTGACGGCACGGCCCCACAGAGGAAGGTGCTGTCGGTGTAGGGGTTCCTAGCTGCGAGAGAGAGGGATGGGGGTACAGAGAGATCATATTTACCTTCCTGCATCCTCGGGAAACAGCGAAAAGGTGGACTAACTTAACTAGGTTAAAAGATTTGGCCGGTTTGTCAAAACCTCCGGTCAATCGATGATTGTCTAAGTTATGGTCTCATAGCAAGATACAGCTATGGGAGACGCTCAACCCTAGTTTGGATTATAATGGATGTCAATGGCTCGCCAACTGCCCAGTTTCGGAAGGTGTGTCAGGGTGTGGGTGTTTCCCTGTGTTTCCCTCCTGTGTTGATTGCTGTTCCCTCCCCTAATGTGTCTCAGCTGTTCCTCGTTGTGTTTGTTATTTAAGCCCTCGTCTTTCCTTTGTTCCTTGTGCTGTCATTGTGGTTTGCTGTGGTTGTTTGTGGTTGTTAGTCCTGCGTGTCCCGCGTGTCCCGAGTTCCCTGTTGTCTCCCGAGTTCCGAGTTGTCTCCCGAGTTCCCTGATTCCTGTGCCTTAGCCTTTAGGCTTGAATAAAGTGCCGTTTCCTGAGATACCGTCTGCGTTTGGGTCCTACCTGCCTGCATGCACCCGCAGTTCCTTAACAGAATGACAGCACCACTATGGGACCCAGCGGACGCTCAATTTGACCGTAAGTTGGAGGATTTACTAGTCAAGATAAATAAGGCAATAGATCGCTGGGAGGGTTTGGGGGACCACCCGGTTCCTCCTGGTACTCCAGCTCCCGCACCGACTCCGGTCCCCGAGCCCTGTCCTGTTCCTGAGCCCACTCCTAGCCTTCCAGAGGGGGACCGGCCTCTTCGCCTGCTTGAGGTGGTCCGCCCTCCGCTCCTGCCTGAGGGGGCCCGCCCTCCAGACCGTCCAGGGGAGGCACGCCCTCCGCTCCTGCCTGTGGGGGCCCTCCTCCACTCCTTCCCGAGGGGGGTTCCCCTTCAAGGCCTTCCACCAGAGGGGACCCGCCCTCTACCCTGTCCACCAGAGGGGACCCGCCCTCTACCTGGCCTGCCTCCTGAGGGGACCCGCCCTCTACCTGGCCTGCCTCCTGAGGGGACCCGCCCTCTACCTGGCCTTCCTCCTGAGGGGACCCGCCCTCTACCTGGCCTTCCTCCTGAGGGGACCCGCCCTCTACCTGGCCTTCCTCCTGAGGGGACCCGCCCTCTACCCTGTCCACCAGAGGGGACCCGCCCTCTACCTGGCCTGCCTCCTGAGGGGACCCGCCCTCTACCTGGCCTTCCTCCTGAGGGGACCCGCCCTCTACCTGGCCTTCCTCCTGAGGGGACCCGCCCTCTACCTGGCCTTCCTCCTGAGGGGACCCGCCCTCTACCTGGCCTTCCTCCTGAGGGGACCCGCCCTCTACCTGGCCTTCCTCCTGAGGGGACCCGCCCTCTACCTGGCCTCCCTCTTGAGGGGACCCGCCCTCTACCTGGCCTGCCTCCTGAGGGGACCCGCCCTCTACCGGGCCTTCCTCCTGAGGGGACCCGCCCTCTACCGGGCCTCCCTCTTGAGGGGACCCGCCCTCTACCTCGCCTTCGCCGGCCTCCTGAAGGGTTCCGCCTTCACCGCTGCCGGCCTTCTGAGGGGGTTCTGTGCCACTGCAGGTCTCCTGAGGGACTGAGCCCTCATCGTCCTTACCGCCGGCCTCCTGAAGGGTTCCGCCTTCACTCTGCCTCTGCTTGCCCCCCAGGCCGTCCGCCTGAGGCTCCCTGCCATGCCCTGGGGCAGTTTTCTGGCCGCCCGCCTGACGTCCCTCGGCTCTGCCGCAGTCCATTTTTTTTTTTTGATTCCCCCCTCCTGGCGCCCCTCCACCCACCCGTTTTGGGTTTGACTTTCTTTGCTTGTCGTGGGTCGCCTGGGAGTCGACCCTTAAGGGGGGGGTACTGTCAGGGTGTGGGTGTTTCCCTGTGTTTCCCTCCTGTGTTGATTGCTGTTCCCTCCCCTAATGTGTCTCAGCTGTTCCTCGTTGTGTTTGTTATTTAAGCCCTCGTCTTTCCTTTGTTCCTTGTGCTGTCATTGTGGTTTGCTGTGGTTGTTTGTGGTTGTTAGTCCTGCGTGTCCCGAGTTCCCTGTTGTCTCCCGAGTTCCCTGTTGTCTCCCGAGTTCCCTGTTGTCTCCCGAGTTCCGAGTTGTCTCCCGAGTTCCCTGATTCCTGTGCCTTAGCCTTTAGGCTTGAATAAAGTGCCGTTTCCTGAGATACCGTCTGCGTTTGGGTCCTGCCTGCATGCACCCGCAGTTCCCTAACAAGGTGTCTAGTGGAACAAAACTCATGGCTGAGTTATTGCTGGACACAGACAATGTCGATAATTGACCGTAAGTCTTAACAAAGCGGCCCAATCCTTTGGTGAAGTCTGCCCTGAAGCTCGGCCCACACTCACCAACGCCACACCTCCTGCAGCCTTTAGTGTCTGGTATCTTCACTGAGATGGCATACTTCCTACTGTGGTAGAAAAGGACAGAGAGTCACAATCACTTCAGACCCAGAAACTAAGAAAAGTAAATGTAATGAATTATCCACCCTGCCTAGGTTCAAGCTAATATTATTCCTATTCTTATTATTCTGAATTCATTATAAGAGGACCTACAAATCAGCACTGTGACCCCGAGCAACACTAGCTGTACGAGTGCAGGTATGGAGCCAAAAAACATGGCAGGGCTTTTGTCTATTTCTATATATTCTCCCAGATTGGACGTCCTCAATGAGCTCCTCGTGGAGGAAGGCCTGAGCTACGTCTGCGAGTCCCCGGGCTCCACCCACCCGGGGCCGATCCTCTCGCTGAGCCGGTGGGTCCCCAGCGACAGGCTCCCGTGTCTCCTCAGCTGCTGGCCCCGCTGCCCGAACAGGGCCACCAGACTGTGGGAGTACAGCTGGGTGGACCTCCCTGGAGGACGAGAGAGAGAGAGAGAGAGAGAGAGAGACAAAGACAGGTAGAGAGAGACAGTAATAACATGAGAGACTATAATATGAGAGAGAGACAGTTATAACATGAGAGACAGTAATAACACGAGAGAGTGAGAGAAAAAGTGAAAGAGAGAGAGAGACAGAGATAATATGAGAGAGAGACAGTGATAACATGTGAGAGAGTGATAATATGAGAGTGAGTGAGTGAGTGAGTGAGAGAGAGAGAGAATACTTTAGGTGATCTCTGATAGGTGGAGCTCTCTACCTGATACAGACATCAACACGTTGTTCATCACATAGAGCCACGTGCAGCGCTGGGGGAGCAGCTGTGGGGAGAGAGAGAGAGAGGGAGAGCGAGAGAGCGAGAGCGAGAGAGCGAGAGCGAGAGAGAGAGAGAGAGAGAGCGAGAGAGCGAGAGCTCAGCTACAAGAAGGGAACCGAACCCGACTCAACAACCGCTGCTCAGACATGAATAGTGATGTAACACACTATTCATGTCTGATGGGCTCGTACAGAGGCCTATTTGATTCAACCAATCAGGACGCCATCGCCATTGCATTGGCACAACCTCACCGAATACAGCGCCGCTGTCTGTATTACTCTGGAGGTGCACTGTGGAGCTGTACATGCAATGTGTTGTATCGCATACCTTTTCTAGTGTGTCTTCGTGAAGCTCATTGAGGTTTAGTGTGTAGACACCCTCTTCTGCCCCCAGTATGAGGTACTGATCTGGATTGAAAAGGGATGTGGAAAACAGGGCTGTAAGTGGGCATGTCATGCTTTCGGTCACAAAACCACATTTCCTTTTTCTTTGGTATTCCCACAAAGGGCTTGTTTATAATAAACCGATGACAACCCACCCTAGGAGGGTATATACAGTGCACTACTTAGACTCCCTGTGTGGGTTTCTCTTCTTTGTCTTACGGGACCCACATTGTAGTGCATATAGGTTCCAGTTTATACGCTCTCGCTTCCCCAAGTGCACACAGGTTCCTCGTGCGCCTGTACGTCTGCCCATGCACACGGCAGAGGGTGTTGTCGCTAGTAGTAGTAGAAGTGGTACCAATCCCCAAAGGGCCGATCACACAGAACAGCGTTCACAACCACCAGTGTTTCCCTACGGTTCAAGAAGCGCCCGTGTGCTGCGCTTCATGTTTTTATGGTGAGTTCGAATAGGTTCAGCGCATTTTCAGCTCCGCGACAAGAAGTTAGTATGCCAGTTAGTGCGGTGCTGCTCTGTGTGTGATCGTACCCCCCCGGACCCGTTCTGGGGCCCGGCGGGACCTCGGGAACCTGGGGGCCTACCTCTGGTCTTGGGCAGGATCCAGGTGACGGCACAGTGGATCTTCAGAGGACAACCGTTGAACACTTTAGAGAAACACGCGCCCATCTGTGAAGACCAACCATGGGATGAATGCATTCGAACGTACGGGCGTGGATGGTTTTGCCACCATTGGTTTGGTATGGGGCGAACCGTTTGCTATGAGTCTGATTTGAACTGAAAAAAGGTGCGGTAGGTAAGATCTCAGAGTTGTAGAGAGAGGGAGCAGAAAAGAGAAGGAGAAAGCCCCCTCCCTCGCTTTGGTTCTCTGCCATTGAGAAGTGTTGCGTGTCACACACCTTGACAGGTGATGTGGATTCACTGAACCAATGAGGGAAGAGATGCCCTGATCGGTAGGAAATCAGCTGGGAGCAGACAGAATCCGAAAGCAGGCACAGTTAACTCGAAACAGGCCGTACATTTCACCCACAAATAGCTGACGGGTGGCTCTGCCATTACTAACAAACCGAATCATAGCCCTTGAATCTTACCTACAGCACCGTTAATGGCTAGTGATTCGATAGCTGAAAGTCTCCCTTTGGCCCCTGAGATGTGTTGTTGTTGGTTATTTAAATTCACCCATGCATGGCAGTCGATGGGACTGGTGTTTTGGTTAAGATGTCACACTTACATGGACTTGAGGTGTTGGGGGCAGTCCATGCCAGTCTGCTTTCTGCAGAATTAGAAAAGGTTACATATAGTAATGGAGGTAAGGGTTATAAGACCACAGCGGTGTTGATCTCAGAGGAACTATAAGATCAGTGTCTGTCGTCCGTCAGTACGGTTAAAAATAAAATCAATCAATCAGTAGTCATTAGTTTTTATTACTAGCTGAAAACCACCGGTGGCTCACCCACTAAGCCTACTGCCACTAGGACCCAGCAGGCCCCCACTGCAGCCGTACTCACAGAGTCCTCCGTCTTCTTCCTCAGGGTGCTCCATTCGGGGGAGAGGGGCGTCTCCCGTTTAGGAGCCGCCGCAACGACCTCCGCCTTCTTCTCCGCCAACACGGCGTCCAACACGGGCAGACACGGGTCACTGCCTCGCTGTCGCACGTCCTGGGTGGCCGAGTACCTGGCCAGGCCTGGTGGAGATGACGGGGGCGGGGGGGGGGGGACAGGAGGACGGATGTGATGAGAGAGATTTGATTTGGGTGACAGGAGCAGAAAGCACAGGGCGACAGGAGATATGGAAGAGAGCTCATCTCGCTCTCTCTGTCTTCTGCTCCCTCTCTTTCCGAGTCTCACCTACAGCAGCTGTATAGTGCGCCACCGTCAGCATCTTACGTCATGGAATAATCCAAAACGTATTGATTCATTGATCGATTCCTTATTGGTTTTATTTGAAGTGTACGAAATCCTTACAAATAGACGTGCGGTGTAACGTGGCCCATGTGTACAGCAGCGCCTCAGCCCATAGAGTGCAGGGTGTAGTCAAAGCAATTTTAACGATAAACTATTACTTCTGCTGTTTTTTTATTGGCACCATGTACAGTCCTATCCGGTCGGCAGCTTTGTTTTTATCCTTTTGAAAACACAGGAACATGTCCACCCTATGACCTTCGCTTATCTATGGGAAGACTTTTATTGTGAAGGGGTCATCCGGGCCGTACCATTTAACTCACCGGGGGAGGAGCCGGCGCTGGAGGTGGAGCTGGAGGCCACGGCCGAGCCAGGACCCAGGGTGCAGCTGGGCCTGGACGTCATGTCCTCCTGGTCCACCACGTCAGGGATCAGGCAGCTGAAGGCCGGGAGGGACGCAGTGGTGGGGCTGAACAACACACTCTTCCTGCCGGCCTGACCACTGCCCCCCTGGGAGGGACAGATCCAACATCAGTTTCAGCTGCTCACTCTTTTTTATTGATTATGAGTCATAAGAATAAAACCCAGCTACCCAAGACTAAATTACAACCAGGGAATTATTAGATTTTTTTGTTTCATTAATTGATGAAAGAAAAAAAACGTTAATTTCGAGCAAAAGTGATCACAGGTCGAATCAGGAAACAATTTCACACTTACGTCGCTAGGTGGCGCCCTCCGAATGGTTAAGCTTCTGAAAGACAGTGACGTTTCTGAATGAGACGGCTGTATGATGTCGTTGTTGCAAAGAGTCACATAAACAAACGTAAATCCATCTGCTGTGTAGCCACATCAAATTAAACAAGCCGGGCGATCGGGCAGAAGGAACAAAAAACCACAGGTCAAAAAACAACACAAAAAAACTGACAAAAGCAACAAACACAAGCGCAATAAGCCCAAGACCATAACCAGTGGGTTTTATGGAACAAATAAAGTCTGCTTCGAATGTCCTAGGCCTATAATCAGTGTGATTGGTCACAAAAATAAAAAAACGTATTATTTCCAAACCACTGATGATGATGTTGGTGTCAAAGGTTGTTTAATCATTCATTGAACGCTGAATCATTTTCATGAATGAATGAATGGAGGATGGGGAGTAATGAATGGGCGAGAGCGGGTGGGGGGGGGGGGGGGGGGGGGCGTTGCTGGAGGCCGGTGACCCAGGGGCCTACCTCAGCTGAAGAGCCTCTTCCACACATTCCAACAGGCTCCTGCAAACAGGAAGACCTGGTGTTTATCAGACTAGTAGGCCTCACTTCCACCACCACAATAGAAGGGGAGGAGCCTCTTTCTGATCAACAACCCGAGCCTAAAAATACTAGGCTTTCTGTCAGGGCTCTGGAGAAAGGGGGGGGGGGGGTCGCATGTTGTCGTTGCTGTGGAAGTTGTTGTCGTTTTGTCCGTGGTTTTACAAGCACCTGGTTCTTTGGTTGATTTGAGAGATTGATCCTTACGTATTTGGTCGTTGGTTAACTTACGGTGACGTGTCTTCCTCCCCGGAGAGACTCCAGTCGTCGTCGTAGCGTCCCTGCTAAAGAAAGACATGTCTGGTCTATTATCCGAGCACGAGCGACATTGCAATACCAGCCATGATCGAAGGGTCGGTCAAGTCCCCCAAACAAATATTTTGTCAGTTCAAACATTTCTGTTTGGTTGGTGTTGGGGAACATTTCTATGATACTTTTGAATATAAAGTTGTTAAACTGGTGTGAAATATGAGGGGTCTGCCACTCTTGGGCTACAAACTCTTTTCCACAGCAGTAGTTTGCCATTGGCCGTGCATCCTTGCTCGAGCGGGAGTGACAACGCCCCTCACACTTCCTCCTGTTAAACCCAACGTTTATTCAGATAGCTTCATGGCTTCTTTAGTTTTTTTTGCCTCAGATCACAATTTCTTAGTCTCCCGGGCTGAAGGTCTCCAGCTAAAACGGACGGGTTGATTTTACTCTTTAACAAGCCAATACTTTGGTTCATTTCAGTCCCTTACCAGCTCGGGATCTGTCACCTTTCGGAGCGGGGGCCCGAACTTGACTTGGTCGACTGTAAAGAAAGAAAATTGTGAAGAAAAAATTAGTAATGTATCATACAAGAATAATGTGTCTTTGTGGAGCAGTGTGGATTCATATTATTTCCCCAGTCGATCCAATATGCGTTCACTCTTCAAGTGCAATGGATTAGCAATAGACCCCCCACTGCCCCCAAGAATAGCAGGCTCCTACATAATTCACGTCGAGGTCAATAACAAGTAAAGCATGTGCCAAACTACTTTTGCTCAGAACACAATAATGCTTGCTACACAGTCTATCTGCATCAATGTCAGAAACCAGCTCATATATCCAATGCCATTCTATTATTATGAGTGTTTTGAGTTCTGACACTATCCTGCTGGGCCTCCAAGCCTTCGTGCCGGTCAGTGCATGCTCTTCCATGGCACAACACATATAAACGTCGCTTGGTGTGTCCCCCTGAAGAAGAGTGGAGGACATTGTACAGCAGGGCACGTCGTATGCGCTGCTGTAAAAATCTCCATAATATCATCCGGGACAATAGCTTCTCAGTCGTGACCCCCCCCACGGCTATGTCGCCGGCGTCGCCCATCTTGGACCTCCCCCCCACTCATTCTTCGGCCCATCTCCACCACATGTGTGGGCTAACATGCCATGTGGACAGATTCGTGCACACTGGCATCTCTGTGCGGGCTAAGCACTGGCCAGCCCAGTGACTTCACAGGCCCTCTCCAAGCTCTGCGTCAATGGCTCTGCTTGTGGCCTCGCAACGGCTTCCAAGTGGTGGCCGGTGTTTGAAGATCGCACTTCTCTGATCGTTGTTGAAGTCAGCCTCCATTTAAGGGCTTGCATACTCTCACACTTGCTTTCTTGTTTGTGTGTGGAAACGAGAGGCGCTTTGGTTGCTTTGGTCCTGCAATAATAGGCCGGGTATGCGAGCCTCCTCTCCGATACCATATTGATGATGTGCTCGTAGTGTGGATATGATACTGCATCATTACTGATTAACACCCTTTGACCTTTGGAAATGTGCGCTTTATAGCTAGAATCCATAACTTGTGTTTCGTGTGTGTGTGTGTGTGTGTGTGTGTGTGTGTGTGTGTGTGTGTGTGTGTGTGTGTGTGTGTGTGTGTGTGTGTGTGTGTGTGTGTGTGTGTGTGTGTGTGTGTGTGTGTGTGTGTGTGTGTGTGTGTGCTCACACTGCTCCTCAGACAGAGTTCTCTCCACAGCCAGGTGTTTCCCTGCTGACTGGATCTTGTCTGGTGCAGCTTCCCCAATCTGCAACAATAGAAAATGCACAATAAGTACCATATGCACTGCAAGATATGAGAAATGCAACATCTCAAAGCTTCGGTTCATGTCACTCATGTGACTCTTTTGGGGGTAAAACCAAGCATTTGGGCAACCTCAAAAATGATGACCATACAGACATGGTTCTATGCTGACCCTCCGAAATTTGAGTTCTGCAGTTTTTGTTTTTTTTACAGAACGCCTGCTACAGTTCTGGCTGATATTACCAAACCTTGATTCATTCAGAGTCTCTGGCCTACGTCAGAGTAAAAATATGTTTCTGTTGGTTTCATCAAAACATTTCACACCTCTCGCGCACAGGAAGACCTCTACGCTTACTGAGGTTAAACACAGGATCTATCACTCTTTAAAAATAATTGTTGTATCGTTCATAAATTGCGGGCCCCACGGGGCAGCATAGTCAGTGGCTAGAGACAGCCGTCTCTGGCCTCACGTGTCATAATCTACCCATCAGTACTTCCTCTCTGCTGCAAACTTTGGGACATGGGTGACCCAGCATTGTTCCAACGTGACAACGTCGCTTTGGTGGTAAAGTTCAGAATGGGGTAGTTTCGATGAACCAAACTCATCAGTTGTGACAGTAGGCCAATGGGTCCAGTGCTGATCCTGACTGTATCTTAACAATACAAAGGACAACTGGTGATTAACTCTTGAACAGGAGAAGGAGAAGGAGGAGGAGGAGACCTGATAACCAGCAGGATTAGGCAGATAACAATCAATCTAATATTTGATCTACTACCTAATACAAAATGAAGAAAATACAAACCAACTTCATTTCTGATTCCTATAAATCCCTACTAGGAAGAGGAAAGGATCCAAAGGGAAAGGAAGGGAAGGGAAGAAAAGGAAGGGAGTGTCAAGGAAAGGAACGTGAAGAGAAGGAAGGGAAAGGGAAGAAAGGGAAAAGGACCAGGACGGACGGACCTCCAGCTCGCCGTCGTCCATGCTGTGGGCCGCGGGGTGGAGCTCGGGGTGGTTGACCGTGTCCAGCAACTCGATCACCAGGTTACGCGTCAACAGCTGCGTCACAAAGGGATGCTGAGGGAGAGAGAGGTCAGAGGTCAGACACGGTGAGGGAGGCTCGGGGAGTCAGAGACATGGTCAGGGAGGTTGGAGGAGACACAGGTCAGGCATGGTGAGCAGACAGAGGTCAGAGGTCAGGCATGGTGAGCAGACAGAGGTCAGAGGTCAGACATGGTGAGGAGACAGAGGTCAGACATGGTGAGGAGACAGAGGTCAGAGGTCAGACATGGTGAGGAGACAGAGGTCAAGAGGTCATACAAGGCGAGGGAGGCTGGAGAAGACAGAGACGTGTGAGGGATGGTCCACGACACAATCCCCGTCCAATCCAAAACATGCACCAACCCATTGGCCGAGAAAACAAATATATGCAAAATACCCGACATCTTTAAAATTAAGTTGTGGGTTTGGTAGTGCGGGCGAGGCAGTTGAAATATATTCATAGATATCCATTGTTAACAATGCTAAAGGCGTAACATATCCTCAATTTCATTCATCTTTTTTTTTTTTTAAGAGACCTTCAAGAGCATGTTCGGTTTGACTCGATCTCAGCCCGAAGCACAGATTCGGTTTGTTCGGGCTGGACTGTGAACCGTGTTAACAAAGGCAGCTGCAGCTGCAGCGTTTAAGTGGAGGGGAGCCACAGCAACACATGACATCAAACAGCATGCCCTATAATGATAATGAGCCCCCCCGCTGGCGTGGGGAGAGAGAGAGAGAGAGAGAGAGAGAGAGAGAGAGAGAGAGAGAGAGAGAGAGAGAGAGAGAGAGAGAGAGACAGAGAGACAGAGAGAGACAGAGAGAGAGAGAGAGAGAGAGAGAGAGAGAGAGACAGAGACAGAGACAGAGACCGAGAGAGGGAGAGGGAGAGGGAGAGAGAGACAGAGACAGAGACAGAGACAGAGACGGAGACGGAGACGGAGAGGGAGAGAGAGAGAGAGAGAGAGAGAGAGACAGAGACAGAGAGACAGAGAGAGAGAGAGAGAGAGAGAGACAGAGACAGAGAGAGAGAGAAAGAGACAGAGACAGAGACAGAGACAGAGAGACAGAGAGAGAGAGAGAGAGAGAGAGAGAGAGAGAGAGAGAGAGAGAGAGAGAGAGAGAGAGAGAGAGAGAGGGAGAGGGAGAGAGAGACAGAGACAGAGACAGAGACAGAGACAGAGAGAGAGAGACAGAGACAGAGAGAGAGACAGAGACAGAGACAGAGACAGAGACAGAGACAGAGACAGAGACAGAGACAGAGAGAGGGAGAGGGAGAGGGAGAGGGAGAGGGAGAGGGAGAGAGAGGGAGAGAGAGAGAGAGAGAGAGAGAGAGATTCACCTGCAGTAGAGTCTCAGCCGAGGGCCTCTTGCGGGTGCTTTTAATAAGAGACATCTTGACAAAACTATGGAACCCTGAAGACCTGCGGAGACAGGAGAGTGACAGGGTCGCATCGGGAGGGCAGGCATGGAAGATACCGGAACAAGGGAGAGAGAGGGACGCGGGGGAACATGTATACGTGAGGGTGGAATGTACATATATTTCACGTGAACTGTTCATCTTACCACAGGGTTTTGTCCTTCAGTCTTGGTGGCTGGAAGCTGCTTTTGGACATCAGCATAAGTGCTCTGAAACATATTGTTAAATGTCACCGAGCTGAAAACCAGTTCAACACTTTACATGACGCCACTGCGGACCGGGCCGCTTTGAATACAGAGACACCCGTTTGACTTAACCCTTCTGAAGCTAGCCAGCTCCAGTCATGTATCTCTTAAAAGGTATGGGCGTTTGTTCAGACCCCGGGTGCATTGCTGACATTGTCGATGTTGAGATGTTAATCAGCAATGGGTTCTCACCCCCTACTGCGGCGTCGACGCGTTCCAAACCTGGGCATTTTGGCGAGCCATTATATTCCAAACCAGTATTTAGCAGCTCCCGTAGCCGTGTCTCGGTTTGTCCAACACAATGAATCAGATATGAACCACTCTGGCTAGGGAGCAGCCTCCAATGCTCCCCACAAACAAACAGCTCTATTTGATGGATGTTAGTGGCCCTGTGTTGGACACGTCGACACCATGAGGGGCTGAGTTGAACCTAAATCTGAGCTGATTTAAATCTTGACATAGACAAGGTAAACAATAGGGGGGGGGGGGGGGGGGGGGGGCAAGCATCAAATAGCCAAGCATCAAGTTAGGCTATTTTCTGATATGAGAGTACTGCATCATAAGACTGTGTGAAACGTTGCCGTCTGCACGTCGTGGATACGTTTTAAGAACGGGTCTGCGCCACCAGCTCCTGCCCATGTCCTTGACCAAGGCACTGGACTTAAATAGGAGGTTTGTCCCCGGGCGCTGCGCTGTCCTGTACCGCACTGCCCAATACAATATAACAGATTGAAGGAGAGGAAATTTGACGGGAGCATAGGACATATTTTGCAAAAAAAAAAACTAAGTTGGACGGATAGATATTTTTATCGTAGGCAGCTCATGCTAACTACCGTGGCTTTAGATCAGGGGTGGCCGATACCGTGCCAGCCAGCGGGCACCTGGTCGCTCGCTGGCACCCTGTGAGTCGCCCGCGGGGCGTCTTCTAGGGGCTGGGCATTTTGACCTTCTTTTCTAATCAATAACACTTGCATTGATGTCGATTTGATGGCAATGACAACATTGAATGTACTGTATAATTGTAATAAGGTTTTGTGAACTATGACCTTGTCTGGCAAGTTCAATGTCGCACGCACTCTTTGCTGAGACAAGCCGTGCATCTCTGGTTATTCAGGTAGTTTGTATCAAACAAGTAGAGTAGCCCTTCGTGTTACTCAGTACGCTTGAAGTAGCTCTCAGGTTTAAAAAGGTTGGTGACCCCTGCTTTAGATGGATAGTTCAAAACACCTTCCAGTGACTTAACAAAGCCCGAGTCCTGGGGGTCCCTCAGGGCACCCCGGCTGGCCGTGGCTCAGGTGGTGGCCGCGTGCGCACTCACCTCATGGGGTGCAGCTCGAACATGGGGGGCTGGAGCTCCGCCAGCTCGATGGCCGTGATGCCCACCGCCCAGATGTCACACAGGTGGTTGTACCCGCCCTTCTTCTCCACCGCCGCCACCTCGGGCGCCATCCTAGACGCACGCGTTAACGTTAACGTAGAAAGAGAAGAAGGAGAAGGCACTCATTGGTTGGGTGATGAACTCAGTGGTGGATGGTAAGAAAATGACGTGGGGGAGATTAAATCAAACCCTTATTGGGGAGACTTTACATTAAGGGTAGATTAGTAAACCATCAATTAACATTAGTTAATGCCCCAATAGGCATTAACGAACAGTTAACTTATAGCCTAGTAATCATTTACTAATGGGGTTCATGTTAACTAAGATACAAAAGTTAATTAGGTATTATATACAAGGTATTGGTACTTTATTTCACCCTATTATTACCCTTATCCCTATGCTACTGCTTTATAATAATGCTGATTACTGCATCGACTATTGCTGATTAATGGCGAGAGATCCGATAAAATAAATCCGGTATGGATGACATAGTACTCTGTGCAGTTGGTGACAGAGTGGGTGACAGAGTGGGAGAGAGAGACACTTCATCTTACCAGTAAGGCGTTCCTATGAAAGACTTTCTCTTGGCAACTGACGCGCTGATCTCTGCTGCCACCCCGAAATCAGCTGGCAGAGCAGAGAGGAGATTAGTGAGAACCCACAGAGCATGAGATGAAGGGCAGATAAGATGCAGGATGGAAGTACTGCAGCATACTCTCTGGCAATCAGCCACTGCAGTGCAAGAGTGTTTTTGATCCTTCTGTAATCATGTGTGCATGCTCGCTTAAGTACAGAAAGTCACATACCACAAAAACAGTGTGCGTGGGTGTGTGTGTGTGTGTGTGTGTGTGTGTGTTTGTGTCTATGTATGTGTAAGTGTTTGTCTGTGTGTATCTGTGTGTATCTGTGTGTATCTGTGTGTGTGTGTGTGTGTGTGTGTGTGTGTGTTTGTCTGTATGCTTATGTGTATGTGTATGTATAGTATGTGTGTGTCTGTGTGTGTCTGTCTCTGTGTGTGTGTATGTGTGTGTCTGTCTGGGTGTGTGTGTGTGTGTGTGTGTCGTGATCACAACCGACCTAGTTTCACATCTCCTCTCTCAGTCAGGAGGATGTTGGCGCCCTGTGGAGAGACGCTCCGATGAGTACAACCGTCCATCAACAACACGTCACACACACACACACATTCGAGTAGCTCCCACGCCATCCTCACATCGCTGCCATCGCACGGAACGAGCGTTCGGCGTCCAACAAAGCACGACGCTCACCTTTATATCTCTGTGCATCTTGCCCGCTTCGTGCAGGTGATGCAAGCCCTGAAGAGGATAAAGAGGAAACAATCAGTTCCAGGTGGAAACCCTGACAGACCCACAGAGGACCTGGGCTCTCTGGTTGTCTGCTCCTTCTAAATGGCCACTGTGACTGCACCTCACCTGCAGTGTTTCCCGGCAGACGTAGGCTATCTGCTTCTCCTTCAAAGGGCCCGTCACTAGAGGAACACACGCAAACATAAATAGAGCTTACAATGCATCGCTTACTGCGTAGCCGACCACTTATTAAAGGAATCCAAACTTATTTTGTTCTTGTTTATTTGCCTTATGTCTTTTATTTCTCTTCCATTAAATTGGTCCGTTATTGATCAAGCTTGCCTCTGCCACAAACATACAGAGCAGTTCATTTGAGCAACTACTCCCAGAAAAGAATGTTATCCGAAAACCAAAAGTGCTCATTTTTGGTACCGACTGGTACTTTGGTAAAGGCTAAGACCAAATGACAGCTAACCCCAAACCTTAACTCTAGTGTGTAGACAACCCCTCCTTAAAACAAGTCTACACTGCACGGTGTAAAAAAAACCCTGAAAAACAGACACACGCATAGCCTTTGTTATTGTGTGCGACGTGTTTGTGTGCGTGCATGTGTGTGCGTACATGCCGTGTGTGTTTACCCTGGTAAATATCTTGTAGCGACCCTCCCCCACAGAACTCCATGCAGATCCACAGCTTCGTATTCCTGTGGAAGGTGAACGGTCCTCTATCAGCTCTGTTTGACACTTCTTGAACCACACACTGCATGCAGCCCGGAATTTATTCTCAGGCATAGCAGAAGAGTTTCAAATGGGCGAATCATTCTCCCCGGAGGAACATTGTCCATTCATCCACGTGTCACAAATAACAGGGCACTGTTCTACTCAGATTCAAAAACATGTGTATGTCGACTGACTATCGGCTGTCATATCGATTAACACATAGTTGTTGGCTGGGGATTCCCGTCATGATCTACTAAAGGATTCAACTGAAAGATAAAGAGGACTTCATGTTACAGAGGAGACATGCCTGCAAAACACACACACACACACACACACACACATACACACACATGCACGCACACACACGCACGCACACGTAAACAAAATATTCCCTCTTCTACTTCTAATACAGCACCTGTGGTAGCTGCCAAAATAGGCCACAATGTTTTTGTGCTTGCACTCCTTCATCATGGTAATCTCCTGTTGGATGGCTGTGATGTCATCGCCTGAACACAGAGTGAGGTTAGCCAGAGGTGCACACACACACACTTGCTTGTGAGCTTGTGTTGTGTTTCTGATTGATCAAAGTTGAGCCAGGTGAAGGCTTTAGAAGGACATACCAGGGTCCAGTTTGACGATCTTAATGGCCGTCATTTCGGAGGTCTTGATGTTACGGGCCTGTGAATAATAATGCGATGTTACTATTGAAGTCGTGTTATTATATACCGGGGGAAAAGCATTGGAAGCAGCACACGATGGCATATCGTCAATATAAATTGCAAGCCTACCACTCTTATGAATATGAAATAAATAAATATGAAGTAAAAATAAGTACATTGTGATATATCACTGCATAGTTTTCTATTTCTTGCCTTTTTATTCAAATCAAAACACAAAACAAAACCTGTCTGAGATATCATGCAGAGCAAGGTTTTCTTAAAAGGTTGCCCTTGTAGACTGTTCTGCATGTTTCTGTTTGCTACATAGCAAAACCCCAGGGGTCCAGATCTTATCCTGCTTTGTGACATTAGGACAAGGAGGACAAGACTAGGACCTGTAGTGGCTCTGCCTTCCCATCGTGGTCACCTATTGCCACCTGTCCCTGTTTGTATTGTGTTTAAAGTTTTTCCTTTGGACTTTTTCTGTTCCGAGTCCTTTCAATGACAAGTTTCGACACAACAGGGGGACGTCATTTCTCCTCCGTTTCATGAACTCCGAGTCCACTCAGAGGAAGATCAGGAAAAACCTGTGGGCCGGGGGAACTCAAGATAACGTGGAGAAAAACAAAAGAAAGTGGGAGGGGAGGATGTTTGGAGAAATAACCCGCCACATCGTGTTCTAACCATGTTTGTGAGGCGGTCAGGGGATTAGTCATGCCCCTTCTCTCTAATGACTGGCCAAGCCGTGGAATGACACAGTGAGGGATTTTGTTTTTTCATCCCCAGAAAACAAGAGCTAGCGCAGGTTGCTTGTAGTGGCTTGGCTGCATCACCTTCCTGTTTTGCTTCCTGTCGCACAACAGCCAGCACACTTCCTGTGACTGAAAACGTCTGAGGTATTTCTGTAGTACAGGTCCAACTAGTACCGAGTGTAGGCCTACTGAACCCAGCTCTCCTTGAGGATTTGAGGGATATTTGGTCACACAAGCCTAGTTTACCAATTGGTACTGCCCGTAAAACTAAAATTTAAATTAGACTATTGGATTAGCACATAAAAGCAATAGGGTGGTTCTAGCAAGGTAAAAGATAATTGTACACCAACTGGTTGTCACTCACCATCGACCACCACTTCATTGATAAAGGGGAAGTATTTTATTTTTTGTTGTGTTGAAAACGGACGTGTTGCCAATGACTAAAATATGCCAATGAGTGAAAGTGGGGATCATTTTTTCTGTAAATAACGGCGATGTCAGAAATCCACACAGGGTACCAACGCTGTCAGTGTCACACGCCCAGTGGTTTGACCTTTGACCCATCGAGAGACAGCGTCAGAGAGAGAGATTGGTCTTGGATGAGGGGAGGAGATGATGTATTATTGTACAGTCAGAGCAAGGAATGCGACCCAACAATAGATTGCATTGCTTGCTCAAAGGCAAAGAAATATGAGAATGACGACAACCTGTAGCTCGCTTGTGAGATTATTTAGAATGTACTTGAGCCGTACTCCTCAAAGGATTCAAAGTGTTCAATATCAGAGGCTAAATCAGAGATACAAAGAAGACGCAAACTCCTGTTGCTTTAGATTCTGGGCGTTTGGAGAGCAAAGCACATCCTGTAGCCTACCTTTCTTCATCAGAACAAAAACAATAACCTAAATGTTTTGTGGTCAATATTGTAGGACACGATGTATAACCCGGCTGTTTCCAAATGGCCTTATCTTTAAAATAATATTGTACAATTGAGGAGAAAGAGTCCTAGCGTTGATAGTGTCAAGTAGGCTATTGAATGCAATTGCTGTATGATCATCCGTCTCGTTCTAAAATGTCCGGGTTTTAAATATTGCGGGTAAATCTTCATCTGGGCAACTACAATAGTTAATACACAGTTATAGTCATATGGCTCATTAATGCATAATAAAATATATGTTTGCAGCCATCTGACGTCATGTATATTAGAAAAACTCGACCTGAGTTTTTAAAAAATGCGCATTCATTTATTTCACACAGAAAAGTCAACGTCAAATACCGAATAACGAGAAGGGAAAAAAACTTAACGGGGACCTTTCCTGACGAACTAATCAGACATATTGAAGTACTAATAACAGGTCAAAAGAGAAAATCGTGCAACTTTTTGCGGATCGACGTGCTCTGGAACTCTGCATTACGGGTCGTGCACGACCCAGCACGAACATCAGGCGAGCACGAGCACCGCAAGGACCCCGGATCCCCCACTCACCTTGAACACATCTCCGTACGTGCCGCACCCTATTCGATGAATTAATTCATAATCATCCAAGGGGTCGAGGAACGAAACTCCTATTGTATTCATACTTGGGGAGGGAGAAACTAATTAAGTATCCCGATAGTGCTTTAGTCGAGCATCACAATGTTTGCTAATTAAGATAGAGGATGCAGCAGCAGGACGTCTATACCTGACTTAATGACTCATTAGAGCGGACTCAATTACGCTATATTGATCTAGAATACGGACGACTGCGACGACATGATCCTTCTTTCTCCGCCGTTCATGATTGATTAGTCCAAAGCCAGTGTGGCGAGTCGGAGAGCGCTGTAGTCTCTAGAAAACGGGTCCGGAGCTTTCGACTCAATTGCGCATGAGCGAATCAGAGCCTGGGAGCTCGCGCGGTGACACGGCGGTGTACACTTCGCTTCCGACACCTGCGAACTCAGCACAACCCAGTGCCATGTGATCCACGAGCAGACTCATTAACACCACATCCGTTTCTCGTTTTAATATTTTATTACTTGTCGATTTAAAAACACAAGTTCATTGAGCAAATGTAACTTAGAAGGGGCCCACCTAAAGTGATTCCCTTTGAAACAGTGCCTGGTCTTCCTTCTCTAATCATTAGAAATAGGTCTACATCAGCTACTCTCAAAGCTAAAGGCCACCTACATTGGAGGAACAAAAAAAGGCAAAGTAAGGCAACATATAGCTAGCGAGATAAGCTGACAATAGAGCAGAGTTGGACAATGTTACATGGTAACTATCCTAATTAAGTTTCAACGAGTTTCACTCAAACTGGTGTAAATGAAAAAAAAAAACATGATCTAGGGTTGTAAAAGGTGATAGTCACACTAGATGTGTACTGAACTACTGACGAAGTGGATGGTTATCAAAAAATCTCTATTCGACCGGACAGGACTTCCACATTTCAAACTGAACCACAGCCTGTAGAGTTTGTGAGGGCACGGCTTCGGCACACAGACCGCACACTGACTGACCTCAAGTGTGTGTGGGAGAGAAAGGTATTCGGCTGCAGAAACAGCAGAATCGAACCCTTGTGTGAAAACACAGCTCAAAAAACGTTCACAAACCAACAAAATAAAATAAAAAGACCAAACTTGGAGGAATCCACTAGCGTGTCATCATTTGGCTTTCACAGTACAGCAGAATCTCCCCCGCCCTTCCCCTTTCAGAGAGACTTGTTTTGAGCCTCCCCCGTTCAGAGGGACCCGTTTTGAGACTCCCCCGTTCAAAGGGACCCGTTTTGAGCCTCCCCCGTTCAAAGGGACCCGTTTTGAGCCTCCCCCGTTCAGAGACCCGTTTTGAGCCTCCCCCGTTCAGAGAGACACGTTTTGAGCCTCCCCCGTTCAGAGGGACACGTTTTGAGGCTCCCCCGTTCAGAGGGACTTGCGCTGGCGCTTCAGGAAGGACATGGAGTAGTCCCCGGCGGGGGTGCTCTTCTGCCTCTTCATCTGGACCTGCGACTGGGCCGTGAGCTGCAGCTTGATGGCGCTGGAGTTGACCTTCGCCGCACACAGAAGCCCCTTCATGCCCTTCATCTTCTCGCTCTGGAAGACCACCACGGGGCCCCCCAGGGACCCCTGTGGCGGGGCCGAGGGGGGCGGCGACGAGGGGTTAGACGACGACGGGCTGCGGGGCGATTTGGCCTTGCCCTCCGCGTCCACTGCACGGGGGGCCCCCTGGTGGGACGATCGCCGCCGGCCCCCGACCTCCGCCGCCTTCTTGGGCGGGGCGGAGGGCAGGGGGCCCGGCGGGGACGCAGCCCCCGAGGTAGGCAGGGAGGGGAGGCCCTGCTGCTGCTCCTCCAGGCGGGACTCGCGACGGGGCCCCCGCCGCCGGCCCTCCCGGGGGTCGTCACTGGACTGGTCGTCCTCGTCCTGGGAATCGGGCTCCTTGGTGATGATGGACACCTTCTGGCGGATCTGGGGGGGGGGGGGTCAGGTTTTTAAAAGGGTTTAAATCGGTTTAAAGATGGAAAGTTACCTCAGCTTCAGGCTCTGGCGTTCACCGACCTTGGGGTCGTTTTTCTAGATGCTCAAGTCACAGAATGAGGAATGCTTTGCAGTGGCAACACGCCATTTGTAGACTACTGCAAGCTTTAGAGTGCAGCACATTCATAGTAACCTGGTCTGTTCCTATTCTTTATCTGATGAGGGCCAGGGAGGATTTCTTTAAGGAAACCTCTACCGATGCAACACATTGAGGCTCAAATTGGGATTTTGGATTGTTAAAGAATTTTGTGCAACTTTCCAAAACCACCCGCCATGTTGGCTCACTTTAGTGTTCATTCGGAGCCAGTGTCAAAAAGGCAAAATCCTCCGGAAGCGCAGTTTTATCAAATACCTTTGGCATTTGTGTTTTATTTGGGGTTCATTGCTAGAACAGCATGTAACTAAAATAGAAAAAGTTAAAAAGTGTTGCCACTTGGTGGCCCCTATTGTAAACGAAATCTAATTATACAGGAAAGATGCAGAAACTTCTTCAAAAACCTCTTCCCAGCACCAGAATGGGAGCCTCCACGTGTCAAACCGTTGTGTCCCGGCCCTTTAAGGGGCCGTGCTGTCGTCGGAGCTCACCTGTGAGTCGAAGCGGCTGAGCGACTGCACCAGGTAGGTGGCCCATCCCACGTGGAGCACGGGCGTGGGGCTGCCCTCCTCCCACTTACAGATGCCGTCGTAGAAGCGCAGCAGGTGGGCGAAGCACTCGGCGTCCTGCAGGGCCGAGAACACGGCGGCTTGGCGGGGTTGGTCCTGAGACGGGGGGACGGGGGGGGGGGGGGGGAGAGACACAGAGAGACCAAAACGACTGTGACTGGGGATGGAGAGTCTCCAGAGAACGTGGCGCGTTTGGCCCGGAGTGGGCTTAATAGAGAACCGACCCAATCCATCAGTGCAGAAAGGCATTAGGAGAGACATGGGATGTAATTACCGCCAGCCTATTTCGGGAGGACGGGGGTTATTTAAACATGGCGGCTTTAGGAGGGGAGAGGAAGGGGGCTTGGGTTCCACACAAGAGTATTGAACAGAAAGGTTGAGAAAGTTCCTACCTTGTCCGATTCCTCTCCCTCCTCCCCGGGGCTCTCGGTGGCCGTCTCCTTCAGCAGGGTGGGGATGACGTCGTTGGCGATGTCGAAGAACTCCTTGTAGATCTCCTCGTCCTCGCGGAAGTAGTTGTATCTGATGGTGGAAAATCACAATAAGAACAAAGGGGAGGGTGGAGGGGGAGGGTGTGGTGCATTCCACTGTGGTGTCTGTGGAGTACTGATGTATACTATGCATACACAACAGCAAATTTGTACCGTTTTGATGTTTAATTTAAAGGTGACATATTATGCAATGTTGTTTTTTTAATGTTGCCATGTTGTTTAACGAAAACCTACGCTAGCCTGGCTCGCTCTCGCGCATCTGTGTTCGCGCTCGTGCATGATTGCACGTCCAGGTACTTGGAATGGGTGGAGTCAGAGTCAGCGTTGAAGGAGAGGGGGTAGGACCATTTGAGTTGTGTATTTTCAAAATCTGCGGCCGTTTCGCAAATCCCATACCCAACCTTTAAGGAGATATATTTGCATCTGCAGGTAAAAAAAAATTGGCGTACTAAGCCTATGTACGCCATCTTGCGCTGAAAAAAATCAAACAATTTATGAACCAATCTATTATGCACAGTATGGATGGCAAAAGTGCATTCATACTTAAAAAAGAATCACTGAAGGGCTTTGTTTAAAAAAATTATAACATCGAAATATATCTTACATTCATTCATTGATGAATGAATGATTGACACCATGATTCACAACTTATTTTTACGTTGCTGCAATAACAAGGGCCCTGAAGAAAAAAAACACAAATGCATAAACCGGGTAGGATCCGTTGTTTGAAGATAGGATTGTCTAAATTGCTCTGGCCGAAAAATGAAGAACAATGAGGACGGGAAGAGCTGGGAAGGGAACAGGAAGCTGAGTGATGGGGACGGGAATAAGGCCGGGTTGCCGTGGCAGCGGCAGACATCCTCACACAGGACAGAAGGGGGCTCGGGCCCGTCTAGCCGGCCCACCAGTGGAAGGTATTTTTAGTTTAAGTGGGAGGAGGCCAAGCTTTTTTAACTGTCCCCGTGCAGAGCTTGGGGGACAGTAGTTAGGGAGGGAGAATTCGCCGCGCCTTCCTCGTAAACCCTCCCCCCTGGGAGAGAATCAAGGGTGTCACGCAACAAAAGGGAATGAGTTTTAATGGGAATCTATTGAGGCTGAGCAATCAAATCACCTTTATAAGTGAAGTTTGAAAATAAGAAATATAGGTTGAATTTCTAATTACGTGTTGGGTTGAAGAAAGTGCATGAGAATAGGATTAGTATTTACTGCCACCTGGAGTATGGCTGAGGAAATAACGTCTCATGTTAATGTTGGAGATAATGTCATCTAAATGCTGCTTGAGGCTATAACAATGGCCACTTTAAGATAGTCTATTTCAAAACAGAAACACTCATACTTAATATAAAAACCTGGCCAACTTTTGCGTCAAGAAAATATGACATAACGTTGAGAATGCATCCAACTTCCATAATACATGGCACAGCTACAAATCCAGCTAATAGCAGAGAACAACGATAAAATAAAATGAATTAGATATGATTTGATTAGCTGGTGCTAAATTGATAGGCTTGTAAGTTGTGGCCGTTCCAGGCCTTAAATGAATGGTTATAGAAAAACATTATCATATAGTTTTTAAGCCCATCTTTTTCCCAAGTTGTCAATGCAACCAAAAACAGTCAGCTTTAGAGGAGGCTATTTTCATTAGACGTGAAATGATTATGTTTTGCATACACTCTTAGGAAAGCACCATGTTTGAGGTGGTCCCGCCCACCATCAACATTTAAGAAATGCCTTCTCGCCTGCTTCTTGTAGACTGAATTCATCAGGGAACGGGGCTATATCGCTGTTCAGGATTTCGCTTTCTCCACTAGCTGTAAATTAGTCCTGGGGCAAGGCGTAGCCCAAATATTTATCGACGTTATGCCAACACACTTACTCTTGCATGACCTGCGCAGCCTCGGCCCAGGCCCCGAGCGCGTCGCGCACGTTGCGGTGCCTGTAGTGGAAGCCCGCCAGGTACATGAAGGGGTAGATGTGTTCGTTGTTGTAGTACTTCTGAGCCGAACCCACCGCCTGGGAGGGAATGGGAAAGGGAGATAAATGCACAGGTTCCCAGTGGGCAACCCTACCGTGACATTGTACTGAAGAGAGGCTATGCCTCAGTACTGTCCCTACAAACCGTCTCTTGCATTTTATTTTGTGCATTCCCACGTATTTCAGCACTTGGAATATAAGTTAATTAAAAATGGTATCTCGTTCGAAGGCCTATTTTAAAAAAGGATTATGGAATGTGTCAGTCATTCATTTTCATAAGCCATCTACGAGGCCTGTACAAGCCTTTACAAGAAGGAGTCTGTCCCATTTCATCATTGTCACTTGACTCCTCTGGCTCCGTTCGGATGACCAGGTACCTCAGGGAGTGGCTCCAAACGGAGTGGTATGGAGCACAGGGGCGTTACCGGGACAGGACTAAACTCCACCTATTCCCAATCAACGGCCATCCCCAGCTCATTGATACGTGACGCGTGTACCTTGAGGTGGATCTTGATGGGGCTCTCCTTGCCGGGGATGGGTTCCTGGTCCTCCAGATCAGCCAGGGTTCCCATGGCCATGGGGTATCTGGAACACAGTGCCACGAGCAGAGAAACAGGCACGGTCACTTATTAATATCATTTGTGGGGACGAGTGTATATAAACACATGATATTGATCAGACCTAGTGCCGCCATTAAGGCCCGTTATCCTACCTTTCCAGGTCTCCTCTGTCATAGAGCAACCACAGGAGTTTCTGTAAGGGATTGAAAACAGGAAAATAAATACAAAGAATGTACTCAGGAGGAGCAAGAAAAAGATTGTATTGCGAGATACATGTGCCGACAGTATGGGTATGTGTTACCTGCTGGAGCTGCAATAGCTCAGAGCTGTCCGTGTGCAGGTCCAGCGAAGGGTTGATGGCACACACCATGAAGGCCACCTCCATGTTTCGGTTACACTTCATGTAGGAGCCTTTGAGGTAAAGCCAGCTCTGAATAGAAAATGCACAATAAAACAAAAAGCACATTTGAGCAAACCCATACCAAGACAGAGTAGTGGGTGTATGTAAGCGTGTGTAGAATTATAATCACAATGTTCCACAGAACATTGTTCCTCAACACTTGGGCCAGGTTGTGTTGCTTGACAACCAGACTAATACAGCCACTGCAATGGCCAGTATTTCACCAGAGGGGGGTGCTGTTCCTATTCTTTGGTTATTCAATCACAAGAGACATGTGACTCGACTACTCAATTACACAGATCTGGTTGATCTGGTCACTGCGGACGTTGAAGCTGTGCCAAACGACTTGGACCAAACGACAGGGTCGTCTGCAGCCGTCGGGTGGGGGGGGGGGGGGGGGGGGGGGGCGGCGGCCTCACCTTTTCGTTGACTCCGGTGGTGATGGTTTGACCGCGTCGGTCCTCGTTGCCCTTGCCGTGCCAGGTGACTTCGGCGGTCTCCTCCCCGTTCTTCCCGAAGATCACCCAGGCGTGGTCCTCCGACAGCCCGAGGTGCACGTCCCGCAGCCCCAGTACCTGGCAGGCCGCCACCACCGCAAACGCCACGCCGGAGCTGTCCAGCTTGGTTCCTGCACCACGGCAACACATTGATCAGTCCATCGACAGCATAAAAAAACAAAAACACACACACCATATCGACCATTCAATCAAATGTAACCTGACTGACATAATATGCAATGATTCATGTTTTAACGCTGTAGTATACGACTATACTTGGTCACAGACTGGTTTCGATGCTGAACCACCCGTACAGGCTGAAACAAGGTTACTGATCTGACTCATTACCAATATTGACTCAACAATATGTACAATCATCAACTCGCAACTTTTGAGTTCAGAGCGATCGCACATGCCTCCGAGTTGTCCTACGTTTGCGAGGTCTCTTCTGCATTTGCAAGATACCCTTATCTGATACCGGCCTGGAAACACCCCTGCATGAGGGACCAGTACGAGTCAGACGTACCAGTGATGAGGCTAAAAAGAGACTGGATATGGGCGCGGTCCTTGAAGTAGGAGCGACTCAGACTGTTCCAGATGACGTCCGACACCTTCTTCACCAGCTCCCGGCTGGAGCCCTCGGCCGGGTGCCGGTACTGAGAGAGGTCCACCGCGCCGCGGATCTGGGCCGTGAAGCGCTCGTGCAGCGCCGAGATCATGCCCAGCTCCACCGTCGGGAAGCAAGAGTTCGGGCAGTCCGGCTCGAGGGGCTCGAACTGGACCCCGGGCACGTTGATGGGGATGACCCGGTTCACCGCCAGGAAGTGCTCCACAAAGCCAAGCACAAGGGACAGAAGGGCCAGGTCAGGCTCAGGCTTCCGGAGCTCGGTCTCAAACAGCTGGAACACTCCGTCGATCCCCCGCAATGGGAAGTGTTTTTTCTGGGCCGTATGAAGCCCCATATTATCCTCGTCCAATCACTCGGGTGGACTTGATCTTTATCACCTGCCGTACTGGATGATACAATAACTGTGTTAAACATCAGTCACCTAAATACATTAAGGGTAATAAAATAGCCAACGAGAACCTTGATGTATCCGTTGCTAGGTTACTTATTTGATCATGGAACATGGTCTTTAAACCCACGTACCCGTTATTACAGAGCTGAATCATAGACCGTTAAGAAAAGAAGAAAGCTGAATGGCGCGCTGAGTGGGCGGGGCTGTGACAAACACCATACGAACGCAGAAAGGTGAAGCTACATATTACAACGTTAGCAATAAAGCATTTTAAAGATAAAATGGTTGTGAAAGGTACATTAAGTATCAATGTACAATTTCTGATAGAAAATATACATTTTCCAGCATTATATTAAACTATATAGACTGAAAGACGCCATATAGCATCCCCAGCATTATACTACTGAACGAAAACACGTTATAATCGAGGTTTATTTCATATCTAAGAAAAGAAAATAAGAACACACATTCATCCGAAAAACACTGGCGAAAGAAACGCATAAAAAATATTGTGTAAGGATGGGTGATGACAATAGTTAGCTTAGCTACAAGTGGCTAGTTAGCCTTCTGGTTGCCAGGCCAAATAATAGATAAGATACACTTTCCACACAAGGTTACTCTGATACCTTAGAAATTTTGAGGAGCTTCGGTGTTACCAAATCGTTGTTCATTCACCGGAGAGGGCATACAAATCCAACCTTTTGCCGGTCATTACAAACGCACTTGCTTTACAGCCGCAGCCACATGTTTTTGTTTGTGTCTGTCCTTTTGCCGCTCAGTTCGGGCTGTTCGAAGAAGACCGTGGACCGCTTCGCATACGTACGCCTTGTCGTGCCAGATCTCACAGCAACTGAGACGCCCATGTTGAAACGCCCCAGTCCCATCCACATGACATATCTGACGCGTGTCTAGAGCGCTTAGCTGACGCAAACCCCAAATGCATGCATGGAAATGTAGTCGTTAGTGACAGTAGTCCTGTAACACAATCCCCAGCAGAGGGCCACATTGTCACATGATGCCCCAAACCATGGTTACTGAACGAAACAAAGTAAACGTTACATAATTGGAAAAAATGCGTGCTAAAATATAGATTATATTATATAATTTTGGCATTATCTGAAGATAACACCAAAAAATATAGCGACAGAATTGCACATGCAAGCTAATTGTAGGCAAAATATGTCAATCGTGGTGATATTTCCGCAGATGATTATGCATTCTTACCTTCACCAATATTCTAATGAAAATAAAAAGGGGATTTCAGATGTGGGGATTTCCAACGTTTAATGTTAAACAAAATGCAACGGTATCGTGTCAATACATGACGGCACTTGGTTGCTGAGTATGCCTTTAAGCGAGCCCATGTCTGGTTCTCACCGTGATATTTTCCTTCCACAGAGTCCGCCTTGTTTCGCCGTCTATCGTCTCTGACGTCTCGCTCCTAGCTCTAGTAGTAGTCAGTGCTCTGCTCACACGTCTGCTCACAGGGAGAAGAAGGTGGACAAGCTGCATCACCGGCCGCTCTTAGGGACTACGTCTACGTTGAAAGCCAGACAAATACATTAGATAGTTCAAATATCGCTCTTGCGTTCAACGACACAGACATTCGTCGCGTTTGATCCTTTTTGAAACTGCAGTAAAATGGATCCAATGAATCAATCCGCCCAGATCTCGTCGTCGCAGGGACTCGCCGATGGACAGATTGCTGCCCCCAAAGAGTCTAAAATGTCCGGTAAGAAATAGTCATGATATACCTTTTGAGGTTTGGCCCACGGTTATTTAGATTCCATTAAAGAATTTCGTATTTTCGATGTCTGTGTCGACCTGCCCCATTTATATCCCCTCATCTATTCTTCCATGTGCGACAATCATGAAAAACGTCTGATTCCCCCCTCGATATTAAGCTGTTTTGTATACATGTTATCAAACTATTGGATGGTAAAATTGTGCTTTATTGGTAATTCAAGCATACGACTAGTATAATCAGAAACACCTGTGGTGAGCTGGGAACGAGTGCCAATTCGGCATTTGGGTTTGACTATTAAAATCGACACAAACGGGCCTTAATTACGTCTCGGATGGTTCATTTCGTGGTGTATTTTTTTCACCTTATTTGGCGGTATCACGGGGCCAACTGTTCACCAAACGAACACCACACATACGTCGAGACACGTACTCGAAACATGGCAATAAACGCGTTTTACACGTTGCCATGTCGTTATGCAGAAAAGCTAGTTATGCAGCTAGCATGTTTCCCTTGCCCTCAATGCTTTCGCTCGCAGAACCAATTTGACCTGAAATTCCGCCTCATACGAGCAGTATGAGAGGGGAACGCCCTTTATTCCTGGCTCTGCCCGTGTCGAAATGGCTTCATGGGGCGAAGGCAACAGCGGTCACCATTGCAGGGGCATTGTTAGCAAACCGCCTGGTCAACGGCGAGGGGACGAAGCACCGCTATGGCGCTGCAACGTCTCCTCATTTTAGTAAACAAACCCACGACATATCTCAGACATTTTGAAATAGCCATTTTATATCATGACAGCACGTATCATTTGAAGCTGATTAGACTCGGGATGGGAATGTTTTTAAAACAAAGGCCATGCACTGCCTGTCTGTCATGGCCTCGTTGACATATATTAGGGAGGGGCAGGAGGCCTGTAGTATCAGCGTTGGATTATTTGTGTCAGCACCATCCTCACTGAGGTAAAGGATGCACCCATCCATTGATGTACAACAGCGTCAGACATCCCCTATTTTCTAACCAAATATTTCATTTTTCCTTTCAAACGATGTCCTTAGTAGATGTACAAGATCTTTGATTATTAGTGTATAACAGTTAATTTGAAAGCCAGAGAGAAATCATTCAATGTAATTATTTCACCCAAATTACATATTGATATCATATAGTCAGTTGAACTCAACGCAATGGGTAAAAGTATTGTTTGATATTGTGAAAAACAGAAAGCTTAGCTGTGTGAACACACATTTTCAGTATCTTCTTATTGGAAAAACATTACCAGTTCCAGAACCAGCAGGCAGTGATTATTTTTTTCTTAATTGCTTCTACATCCATGCTTGGATTTGAACAGTACATTGAACGACAATATTCACAAAGGATCTGACACACTTCAAAGCAGAGACCTAATTTCTTAAACTACATTGCAACAGATTTTACTGAAAATTAGGCCTACATCGGAGTATAAACAAGGCCGTATTTCAAACAATAGTTTCCAAAATTAAAATAAGATGGTGATTCTTGAAGTTCTATGTTAACAAGTCTAACGTTTTCAACTGTTAAAAGGTGACCCTAATCCTGTGACAATCAAAAAGCACTAAAGAAACCATGTCCTAGCACTCGAATCCAATGAAACGTTGCTGCACCGTTCTCCGGTCTTTCATTTGCCTCGGGTTCTTGATTCCTCACAGTTTGTTCTAACTGCTACTCAGCATATCCTAACGTTGTTACATGTTTAGGCATATATGAGACCTGGAGCTATATGTACTACGTAACACAATAGATGTCTAATAGATGTGTATTGTTGTCCAACCTGATTTGGGTCCTATCTTTTTTATGGTTTGTGCTTACATATGTCATCATGGCGCTGTTAGATTTGAACAAAGATGGAAAACAGCGAAAAAATGTCACTAAGAATCCTCTTGTAACATGTGTTGACCTGGGTTACTGCAGAAAAATAGTGAGGACTCAAAACATGTATGTATTTTCTGCTCAGTCAGAATGGGATCTGGGGCTGATATATTCAATGAATGGTTCGAAGCTAAACATAAGGCTTGTTCTTTGAGGCTGACATTTCTGTCTTTCCTCAGAGTAGGCAAGACATGCAGCCACAAGCCGGCTGTCCATAAGTTGCAATCTCAGATAATGTCCTGAAGGAATTCGTTTTTAGGCTTTTATGTGGGTGAGTTGGCAGAATGTTTTTGGAATTTACAATTTACAGGGTCAAAGGTGCGCACGATCACTAAGTGCACCGTGTTCCCGAAAGGTCCCCTGCCACAGATGCTCATTTCCACAATTAGCCATGAGTTTGCATAAGGGTTAATTGCAGACCAAAGACCCTTCTTATCTGGAAACCTAACTGTAATAGTTGATGGGGAAATAAGGGAAGGTGCAGCAGTGTGTGATAAGTGAACAGCGATGACTGGGCCATTGGAATGCTGCAAGGCTAGGGCTGGGCACTAGTGAACTGCCCAGCCTGTCTCCAAACCTGTCCCAAGGACACCACCCCTCCGCCCAATGGGCTCTGGTGCATCATCAGTTCTGAGTCATGGCCAAAGGCATTCCTCACGCGTCAGTCCCAGTGGTTTACATGCATGGGAGGTGGACGGAAAATGTAAGCGTTCTTGACAGGTATGAAATGCCAGTTAAGTAGTGTTGAGCTTGAATACAAGTCGTCTTTACAGTTTTAGCTATTTTATTTTTTTTGGATAGAAATGCTATTACTTCTATTCTAAAATATATAGTAAATACATGTACAAACCAAGCTGTTTTGAATTGGTTCAATCCTGCCTGCTTAGAGTTTAAGTACATTTATTAATATATATTATTTGCAAAAGTAAAGCGACATAAATTTAAGTTATTTATTGGTTCTTTTCACCATATAATTGCATTAAGGTTGAATCAGTGAAGCCTTAATTGATATCTCTTCCTCTGTTCTCATTTAAATCTCATCTTTGTCGAGGAGGGTTTCAACAGGCTTACCTGGCGGGATGCTCATCCTTCTTTCCTTACCTTTTTTTTGTCATTTTTCAGATTCCTTTCTTTCCTCTTCGCCTGTATCTCTCATTCAGTCTCCTCAAGGCAAGTGTACGGTTCTCTTTAACGCTGCACGCCTGCTCTCCACCCCTCCCTCCCCCCTGTTCCCTCCTCTATTCCCCCTCATATCTGCTCTTAACTGGCCCTGGCCTACGCCAACTAAGCTGTACTGCCCTCACCATGCCTCTCTGGTTCCCTGCTCCTGCTCTTACGACCAACCGTCCTGTAGCTGTGCTCCAGTCTAGTCTAGCTAACACTTCGATTCACCGTGAGTTCCTGCAGTGCCTCACTAGCCCCACTGGGTGCCTTGGTTGGTGCAGGACTTTGGAACGGAGAAAGGGTCTGCGTGTACGATGCCTGGCACTCGTTCTGTGGGACTGCGCTAAAGTGATACACGATTTAGTTGGTTTCAAAAGAAAAGCCTCCAGTGGTATAGCCAAGCCCATCCTCTGGAGCAAGACCAGTGTTGCAGAGACTAGTTCTTGGGTTAACTGGCTCAGACTCTGCTGTACTTGCTCAGCATTATCCCCTACCGGTCTGGCTTTAGACATCCCTCCTCCACTGGCAGCTCGACTAATTGTATCCATCTGTGTCACCCACTAACTGACCCTAGGGGGGGCTATGCTAATTAGTACGCGGGGGACAGAGCATTATAAATGGCATGTTGTCGTTTTCTTAACCTCACCTAGGCATATGCATTAAACATGCTAACTTGCCTCACCTCACTTGAGGTGAGAACTACCCAAAATGAATAGCCCTTGAAGCTGACTCGCATCAATTTTGGTGTGCCTCTAGCATTCTGCAGAACTTGCTGCTACTCTACCCTGTTACCATAACCCAATCTAATCCTTCCATTGAAACCAAACGTACAGATGATTGCACCCCCGATCCATTTCGGTCTTTCCCGTTCGCCAGCCAGAGAGCACTATGTAGGTCAGCAAGCTCACTCCAGGTTCACGCTAATCCCATGATTGCCTCCTTATTTTAAGGAGGCAATAACAAGTTCAAGTTGACTTTGTGTGCAGCGAGAGAGGAAGTCTAAAAATGGACTGGTGTCAATGGGGATGGGGTGTCCTGGTGGTTCTCCAGCCTGGCCCAGCACCCATCCACCCCACTGAGCAGGTCATGGAGGAGGAGCGGCATCTGCTCCCCGCCCCAAGGACTCTTCCATGGGCGTTACCATTACCTCTTGGCTGCTTGATCCCGCTCTCTCCACTTAATGCATATATTTTGCTTATGGCTTTTTTCTAAGGCTTTTGTGCATGTCTTTCCATCTGCGCTGGAGTAGGGTTTTCTTCATCAGACTATTGTTTGTTTAGCATGAGGTTCTGCCTCCTATTCTCAAAAGACGTTATTTAAATTGGTTTCCTAAAATTTAAGACGAAAGATGTTAATGCTAGTGCAGAGCTAGATGGATCTGTTTGACTTGATATTAAATGGTTTAAAATGATAACTTTTCTATTAAAATAAAAGTTAACTCTTTAACAGTCTGGTATCCAATTGTCTCCTTCTCGTGCCACTGCGTTGAGGAATAGGGATTACTTGTAGTTTTGCAGGGTGATGAAATGCATTTTACCAATACAAACCTAAAAAATGTGGTTAGCACCGATCGAAAAGATAAAATTCCCATTGCATTATTCAGAAAGAATTTCCATGATAATCCCATCTGGAATACACAGGCCATCACACACAAGGAAGTTGACATTCAGTGAAATCCACAAATCGGTTCTTTAATTCCTTGTCCTTGTCTTGGTGCCTCACGTTTGCACTGGTCTCCCAGAGTAGTTGCTGTTTCATAATTTGTTTACCCTCGGTGGAGGCAATGGACTATGAAACTGTCTGTGAGATTGGAAAGTCCTCATGTGGCCTAGTTTGAACAATGCATTGCAGTGTGGGTCGTGGGGGGGATGGCGGGGGGCGGGGGGGGCACACGGGGGGCCTGGGACCCAGGCTAAGACAAAAGTGCACCAGTCAGATGTCCCCCACCAGTAATTTGTGTTTGAGTTTTCTTTAGGGTGGTACTATTTGTAACTTGAAGTTAGGAATTCAACATGATAGTACAGAGGAACTTTAACAATACAGTCATTGCATTGGCCAATTCTGTCCAAAGTTAAACATTGCCTGGTGCAAAGCAGTATTTTGGCTGGCAGAGATCGGACAGCTGCCGTGAATCTCTATTTAGCTTCTCCCATGACCGTTTGACACTGGGTTGTTTTTAAGTGACAGGAGAGACTGTTGGTGCTGAAAGGAACACACACACACACACACACACACACACACACACACACACACACACACACACACACACACACACACACACACACACACACACACACACACACACACACACACACACACACACACACACACACACACACACACACACACACACACACACACAGAGGGGGGGGTTTAGCTGATTGATTTGGCGCGCCTGTCGAATTACTCTCTCAGGGATGCATTCTCCAAAACCACACCCACACTCTTTTGTCAATCAGCATTTATTTTCAATGATGAAAACCAGCCCGTCTGGCAGAATTTAATCATCTTTTACGAGCTTCTTCCAACAAGGTTGAGAACCATTGTTTAATTACCTTACATTAACTGTTTTTGGCAGTATTGCATCATTGGATATTTGCTGTGATAAAAACACTTAGTAATGCAAGTACTATATTCTATACTATTTGATTGCATGTATTATGTAGCTCTTATGAATGGTATACACATTTGACCGTTACAGGCAAACATACCAAACCTGTTTCCAGATTTAAGGTGCCTTGTTCTTTAATAAAATCACTTGAGCAGATAAATTGGTTTGTGGATACTGTAAATTAAGAGCATAGGCCTATAGTACCTAGGATCTAGTTCCTGCACCTTTAAATCAACTGATTGTGTTCTTTGGGCTTTCTTAAAACTATCCAATTGAAAACTAGTTTAGTAAATATTTAATAGTTTGGACTATAACCAGGCCAGCTTAAAATCTCAGTTAATTTAATCCAATGCAGTACAGAAATACAAACAATATTGTTGGCTGATGAAATACTCTTTGAACTTTCTCATTTAGAGCATATGAATCATTCATTATCCTTCTGCATCAATTGCTGCTTGACGACAAATTCCTTTGATAGAGGTTAAGAGCAGCATGTGATGACGCAAGACCCCATCCTCAAAACTGATAGTTTCATGACTCAATGCATGATTGCTTGGGCTGCATCACATAGGCCTTGCTGACTAAATAATGAAGTGCATGGGAGTTGTGTGTCAGATTTCTTTTCATACCCTCCCCTCCTTTCCCCAACCCCTTTATTGTTTCCCCCACCTCCATGAATTACAAAGTAGACAAGAGAGTGGTTCTTGGCTCTGACAAGCCTTCCGAAGTTGTGGCCACCTCCCTTCGTTACTCATCTCAGCCTGGCTCCTTTTCACCTGGTAACTATGGGGCTGAAGCCAGCTCGCCTGACGAACAGCCAGACTCGCCGATCAAGACGTCCCCCGTTTCAGAGAGAATAAAGGCTTTGGAGGCACTAGCTGCCAAGAAAAAGGAACCCGACTTCAGAAACGATGGTGGCTTTTCTCACTTCAGAGACCGTCATATTGAGAAGTCCCCAGTGGAGAAGTTTACCCCAGTGGAGAAGTTTACCCCAGTGGAGAAGTTTACCCCAGTGGAGAAGACCACCCCAGCGGAGAAGACCACCCCAGCGGAGAAGGTCGTGCCCGCTCCTCAGAAGAAAGGAGGTTCTGTCAACTCGGAGTCACCAGAATCTCCCTTCGAAGTGCTTGGAGATTTAGGCCAGGTCAATGAATTTGAAAACACTGCAGACTGGATGAGGGTCCATTTACCTCCAGCTCCGGACTTCGACGATGCCGTAGATTTGCGCAAAGATGACCGGGTTTCTGAAAACGATAAGACGCAAAAAGAGAAGGAGGCAGCCATAGTCATACCATGTGTACCTGAAGCCTTTACAAGTGTCCCTGATTCGTTGCCCAAAGCACCTTTCAAAGATCCTAAATTGGAAAACAAAACTGAAGTGCCACCAAAACAGCCAAGCCCTGAAGAGGAATCAGAGTTTGATCTGAGATTTTTACCAACGGCCTGCGTGTGGGAACAGGAAAACCAGAGTACCAAGGATCCAATAAACCCTGCCCATATTTCATCTGAAGCCCCTGCCCCTCCCACAGGATTTGAGTCCACATCCCCTCCCATTCCCCCGCTTGTTGTTGCTGATGCTAAGCAGAAGGATGTGGAGGCCACCAAGACCCCATGTGATCAGGACATGGATCCAACGGAGGTACCAGAGGTGGACAGCTCGGGGGATTCTGATGATACTGTAATTGAGGATGGTGTCTCTCACCCCATAATCCCAGAGTCGGCTTCCTCGGGTCCTGCTCCCTCAAAAGAGCCTACCCCTAATGCTGTGTCGTCCGGTCCCTCCCTCCCTGACGAAGAAAAGGAGAAGACGCCAATGAGAATTGAGAGAAAGCTAATGCAGGTACCGACCATTAACGTCATTGAGACTGATGAACCAAATTATAGTGACGAGGAAATGGAGATGGAGATGGAGGAAGAACATGATCAGAGAGATGAGTTTGTGAAAGACGCAGCCCAAGAGTCTCCAAGAACTCCCGAACCACCGCCAGAAACCACTAACACAGAACTTGCTAACACACGGCCATTAGAAACTGAGTTCATGGAAGGCTACTCTCCTCCATCTTCCCCCGTGCAATCAGATTCTGAATACTCCCCCACACACAAATTACCCAAATCTGAACCTGATCCAGTCCGACAAGAATCCACGATAAAGATGCATGTTTTACAGAATACCTCTGTCGATTTTCCTCAAACCCAACCTGAATTATCTCAGATCAGCTCCTCCGACAACACAAACAATAACTTTTCCTCCTTCAAGACTGATATGTCTTTTACAAAAGAAGATATTGAGTTATCAGAAAGCTACGATGAATGGTCTGATGAACGGCAAGACATTCTCATTAAACCCGACAAGATCGACATAACCGCTATGGCTTTGCCTAGCATCTTTAATATAACCGATACAAAGACGGATACAGATACTAAACCAGGCCAGATTGAAGCTCTGCCCCCTTGCAAATCAAGCTTCATGCAGGATGACTTGTATGAAAGGCAGTCGTTTGATGATGAATACGATGCATTGCCTTCTTCGGATGACACGCCTAACCAGAATTACTTTGATGGCAATGATCAGGTGCCTTCCTCCTCAGATGCATCACAAATCCATATTGAAGTGCTGTCTGCAAATACCACAATCTACAAGGCCCCCAAAGATGTTGCAAACTCCGAAGAGGTCAGTTTGCTGGATGACGAGCCACTCCCAAAGCCAGTTGGAGGCCAGCCATCCCCGAGAGAATATCCAAAAGACCCGTATTCTTCTTTTGGCGAACTACCTTCCCTCAAGGAGTCTGAGGATTTGAAAGCGACCAGTGACCTCACCACGGACACCGTAAAAAAGATTGAGTCCATTCCACGGGAGAACACCGACACGGACGATGGTCCCCACACACCGGACACCACTAGCGACCCTGAAAGCATCGAGCCAGACTGCTCCGTTTCCAGAGCCACCGATAGCTTTGTCGACTTCATGAAAGAGTGCTTGAAATCAAGACAGGACCCGGAGACGGAAGACGGCCATCGCGATGTTAAGGATGAGCAACCCGAAAGCGAGGAGCATGCCCTGCAGTCTCCGCCGACAATGGTGATGGACCTCGAGCAAGAGGAGCTTACAATAAGCGCTCTGAAAGAGTTGGGCAGTAGTCAGGAGGAAGAGGACGATGAGCTCATGGAGAAGACCACATTTAAACCTCACAGTGAGATCCCTGCTCGGGACAAAACGGGCCCAGGGTCAACCGGCGTTGTTCAGCAGTCGCCTCGCAGCCCAACTTCCACCCCTCTGTCTCCACGAGCCACACCCACGTCAGAGAGCGCATATTCCAAAGAGGTAGAGGCCATTGACCAGTGGGTGGCCGAGGCGTACTATCTTGCCGAGCATGTCTTGACGGCAATACTAACGCACTTATCAGGTAACGCCCCCCCCTCCCGCCAGGCCCCGAGGCCTGCTAACCTTTCACGCACGCACCTCAACGATGCCAACGACTCCATTCAGTGACATGTAATTCTTCCCCGGTCATTTCCCCCCCCCCTGTTTGAATAACTTAAATTAGTATGACATGAATGCATTTCACTACTCTTATAACAAATGCATTCTAACCGCATCTTAATCGAATGCCTGCAATGGTTATTTTCTGATGGCTTGCATATGGTGAGCACATGGAGGTTTAACGATGAGTTTGTCAAGGTAATCATGGAAGACGGGGGGTATACTGTGTCTTTGTAGGTCTGAACAGAAGTATACCTGAAGATGGGCTTTTAAACGTTTCCCTTTTTAATTCAGAATAGCACCTAATGGTGTCAGATCAACACTTTAAACCTCATTAATTCAAAATAAAGCATGTTCTGGATGGTGAAGATGCAGAATTCAAACAAAAGCGAGAACCTCCAAAGGGAAATACTATTTGGGAGTGACCTTTTTTATGTTGTAAAAGAGCGCTTATATAACATAACAAATGCAGGTCGTCATTTTTAAGTCTAGTTGGAACTGGGTTTGAGCCTATAGGGAGCAAATGGTGACTTTCAAAACTGAGATTCTGTCTCCACGTGAGCCTTTGACCCCCGTGCTGCCACTCGTCTTTTTTTAAAGCTTGGCAGTTGTCTATTGTAAAAGAGCTGGGGGGTGGAGGCAGAGCGACCGAGGCGCCATTGATGATGACATTGCCCTGGTGCATGTGGCAACAGCTCTGCAAGTCAGATGGTCGGTCACCGGTGTCAAATTTCTGCTTTGATGCAGCTTTCCACAGAGGACAAATATTCCAGACTTAATGGGCTTTATCAGGGGCTATAAATAACATGCTAATTATCGCCGCCCGTTTGACCTAACCCACTTCACGCAGAAATCATGTTAATTGGTTTTTGTGTACGTTAGTTTGTACCGGTTTTTCGGCGCTAGGTTCTCGGGCACCATGCCAAATTTGCCGATTTGGCTTACGGTCATGAGATATTTTTGCCCCCCCAACACCTCTCCGCCCGCCCTTGTCTCCTTGTCTGCTCAATCGACACCAGATGCAGTCTGCGGCCTCCCTTCCATTAGGTAAACGATACCACGCCGTCATGTGTTGCAGGCTCGGACTAGGTGTTAAATAGTTGCTGCGCCATGTACACTGGTCATCTGTGACCCTCATCATAGGATCGGCTCGCAAATATTGAAACGCTACTCTCTTATTAAAGTTATTTTCCCCCCTCACTCACACTCGTAGTGTGAACCGCGACTGTATGCAGACATAGGTTGACACGTTCCTGCACTGTCGTTGGCTGTGTGACGCGGTGTCCTTGCCAGCTGCCACCAGTAAGGCGTAGGCAATTAACCTAAAACATTTTTAACCCAAAAGTTTGACTCATTGATCCAAAAGTTTTGCTAGTTTCTGGTACAGACAAAACCCTATTAGTGTGTGTGTGTGTGTGTGTGTGTGTTTATATATATATGTATGTCTTCACCCCTTCTATAATAACGAAATGTTATTTTTCGTATAATCTTTTCTGTGATGCATCGAGTCCTCACTCTTGCTCTTCAAGTCGTCTCATCTGCAGTGCTTCCTGTGACTTTGTAGGGTGTGTTTGTTGCAGGTCGGTTTCTCTAGGAGAGTTTCAATATTACTGGTGTGCCCCTTACAGCTGGCAGAAGTCCACCATTTCAGTTAGCAAGAACCCACCTCCCACTTCTCTGCCAACTGCATCTTCTAATCTAATTAGAATCTACTCAAGATTTCTTCTGAGTGGGGTGCATGTCTGGCCTGTGCTAGAAAAGGGCTTGCTTGGTGTAATGCCTGACTTGCTGCCAGCTCTTTAAAGATTAATCATAAATTGGATTTCCAATTTGTACCGACAGCCATAAACGTTCTTATCCCATACCGGAATGTAAGGAGATTGAGCTGTAGGGAAAGAGGGCAAAGGCATTGTGTCAGAACTTAATACGACCTGGCTATCGCCATTCATTTTCTTAATTACCCCCGGGAAAGAAAAAATGTTAATGACAAAAGTGACACTCCCAGCTCAGTAGCATCGGCGCCGACTGAAATTAATCTCGATATTTGATTTGAGACGCAAGGCGGCCTTTACAAACCCAAGCATGCATAGAGCCACAATGTAAAGTGGTGCCTTTAAGAATTGCACCAGGCACAGCGAGGGAGAAAGCAGGCCACTGCGGCTCTCCCACCGCTGAGACCTCCCTCCAGAACTGGGGCCTGTGATGCAGAGTGCAGAAGGGAGAGAGGAGGAGGAGGAGGGTGCGGTGAGCGGTGAGCGAAACGGAACAAGGGGCCGCCAAGCTCCGGTTCTCTCCCTTAAGGCCCATGCGCAAAGCATGCTGGGAGGGATTTAGACCCCTGCAATGCTGGCTAAGGAAACCCCTACGTTTCGCGGTGCAAGTCGTGTGGCGCAAACAATGAAGTGTCTTGGTTTTAGTATCGATTTGTCTTGTTGAGACATCGATGTCCGACATACTGAGATCTGATTTCCTTTCCAATTACTTCAAATTGTCCACAACGCTGTTGAAGCACTCAAAGTCACAAGCTAGGCAGGAAATGTGGTATTGCTAAAGTTAGTGAAGCAATTACATTTGACAGCCACTGGAATGATTGTGTTAATCCCTTATGGAGGCCCTCCCTTGCTAAACTAGTTCTTTAAGTTGCATTAGCAACCCTGGAGGACTTGTCCCTACACCACCGGTGTATGTGTGAATGTGCTCACATGCATGCACCCTTTTTGGGTGTGTTGGTGACGTTGAACACCGCTCCCTTTCCTGGTCAGAAGGGTGCCAACCTCCAACCTCACCCCCCCGGTGAGAGGTCCACGTGGAGACATCGGCACTCCCCCGTGTGTGACGGACACGCAGTCGAGGGAAAGGGAGGTTTCTATGCGTCACACGTGCTGTAAAAAAGCGTTACGTAACTGCCCAGTTGAATGGCCATTAGTTCTGCATGTGCAGCCTCCAACAAGGCCAACAGCCCCTGTATCCAGGGAGTCTCCAGCAACACGCCAGCTCTCCCTTTAACTACTCAGCATAAACATGCCAGAGGGGTGCTTGATGTACCATGTTTTATACTGGTGTGTTGGGCTGGGAGATCAACGAGATGTAGACCCTGGTTTCATGAGGGAGAATGGTGTGTTTTAGGTGTCATCAACTAATTTTTGTTTCTTCCCCCTTTTGTTGCCCCTCCCCCCCCCCCCCCCCCCCCCCCCCCCCCCCCCCCCCCCCTCCACCCTGAATCTGTCCCCAATCCATCCCTCTCGCTAAAACCACCAACACTCCAAAAACAATATCCTGCTGTCAAACCCCCTACACACACGCACACGTATCCATTTCAACCTCCTCCGACTTCTCTCTCCGACCCATCCTCCCTCCCCCTCTGTCCCCCCCCCCCCCCCCCCCCCCCTCCGTCCGTCCGTCCTGCAGTCAAGGACCTGATCCACTGGCGGGACCCCAAGCAGTCGGGCGTGGTGTTTGGTGTGTCCCTGCTGGTGCTGCTGTCCCTGGCGGCCTTCAGTGTGATCAGCGTGGTGTCCTACCTGCTGCTGGCCCTGCTCTGCGTCACCATCACCTTCCGCATCTACAAGTCGGTGGTGCAGGCTGTGCAGAAGTCCGGGGACGGACACCCCTTCAAGTAAGCACCGGGCGTTGGACCGCAGTCACGTTGACTGTGTAAAAAGTTTGGGGTGTTATGGAGAATAGCTATTTCTTTTTTGCATTTAGGGCATTTGGCTTTTGGACGCTTTTATCCAAAGCCATGTACAATCAAGCACGTTTGTCAGCAGAAAGAGAAACGACAATATATCGGTATGTCGGTACAGTGAGGATATTCATAGAGTAGTGCCAAAGCACTTGCAATCGCTAGGTTAACCTATTCCCCGTATACAACAGAGATAGCTAGGATAAGATGCTACACAATGCCAAGTGCTAATTTATAAACTAGTTTTATTTTCTTTACATGATACGGACCGTGGGTCACTGGATGATGCAACGGAAGTCCCAATCAGCATCGGAAGCTTTACATTTAGTAATTAAAATATACTTATTCTTGAGGTCAATTCAGTAGTGCATGTCGTTACAGCACGGGTAGGGGTCACTCAAGGACACTAATAGGTAGTCCGCGGACATTGGGCCTCGAACCCTGTATCTTCTCCTGGGATTCGAACACCCTTTCCTAGCCGTTACCTGCCTATAGTAAAATAAATGTATGGAACAGCTGGGATGGATGTATTATTCACCAGGGACTGGTGAAAACACATAGGGGTCTTTGTGGAGCTGGGTTACCAGGCGAGTGTGAGGGTCAGGCCTGACGGGCTCTGAACTGAGCCTGGTGGTATTTATAGAAAGACCTTTTCAGGAGTGTCCACCACCTTATTGAGGCACACTTGGAGCTCCCCACACACCACAGACACCGTCCAACCCTGTCCTAAAACGGGCTGGATCCGCTGCGATGGAATCGGTGGTCCTGAAAGAGCTATTGTTTAGCTTGTCAGAAATTGGAGGCCATTACATGCGAGGCGGGTAGTTAGTTGTAAACCTGTTTCTTCGAGTTGTCAAGCAACTTGTATTAAATACAACCCAGCAGCTAACCCAGGGATAAAATATGAAATACAAATATTAGCGCTTGTTTTGTTTCTGGTGTTCACTCCTGCCTTTTCCCTGCGGCGTGCGCCACAGGACTATGATGGATAAGGATGTCAGCATCCCCCCAGAGACCTTCCGCAAGCACGTGGACGCCAGTCTGACCTACATCAACCGCGCCCTCAAGCAGATGAGCCGCCTCTTCCTGGTCGAGGACCTGGTCGACTCCCTGAAGGTAGAGCTGCAAGGCCGGCTAATTGGCCAATCGATGTCCCTCGTCACGCTCCCTCTCTGTGTCTCTGTCTCTGTGTGTGTTTGACGGTGAACGGCCAATCACAGGGCACCTTTCCTCTCCTTCTCTCTTCTTCTTCCTCTCCTCTCCGTTCTTTTATTGGAGCACGGCCCTCGCAGACCTCTATTCTTAGTCTTTTCCTCCACGACTGGCTCTCTGCGGAATGCATGCATGTGGGCCGAATTGGGGGAAGAGCTGATGAAATGTGAGCGAGACGTAAATAACCAGGCTTAGCATCCAGAAGCTATCGGGTCGGTAGCTTAGCCGGGGAGAGGGTGGGGGGGTGGGGGGGGGGGGGGGGGCGGCGGCGGTGCTGCTGGCGGTGCTGCTGGCGGTGCTGCTGGCGGTGCTGCTGGCGGTGCTGCTGGCGGTGCTGCTGGCGGTGCTGCTGGCGGTGGTGGGGTGCGTCAGGAAGGGATAGCGACAGCCTTGCTCGACAAGCAGTGCCATCGGAAGGAGAGAGAGAGAGAGAGAGAGAGAGAGAGAGAGAGAGAGAGAGAGAGAGAGAGAGAGAGAGAGAGAGAGAGAGAGAGAGAGAGAGAGAGAGAGAGAGAGAGAGAGAGAGAGAGAGAGAGAGAGAGAGAGAGAGAGAGAGAGAGAGAGAGAGAGAGAGAGAGAGAGAGAGAGAGAGAGAGAGAGAGAGAGAGAGAGAGAGAGAGAGGTTCGCGTTTGACCGACCTAACCCGACCTCAAAGCCCCCTGGTCCCGCGGCGATCCCGGGAGCGGGCGTGCGGAGCTAATGTCCGTCACACGGAGACTCCGCCGCCTCCATTCACCCGGGCCTCTGGGCGCCACGTCCTCGCCTCCCCCCCCGTCTTCGAAGTGGCTACGTCCGCCTTGTTTTATGGATTCAAGAAAATCACTTTTTGGATGAGACGGGGAATGAACGATGTAATCGGCAAACATGATGCCACTAGACAGACTACAAACATTGTGATGGTGACGCAAAATTGATTAAAATGTTCTTGAATATGTAAATATGTTGGTCTTATCACTCCAAATGCTAGATTTATTACAAAAGCAATGATTATGAACCGGTAAACGGAGGGTGAACAATTCAGAATAGATAAAGATAATACGGGTGAATCCCTCTCCCCATACACGTGTGTCGTTTCACAACGGCGATAAGCAATCGTGTTAGGCTTGGCTAATCTGTGATGTCCTAGAAACCATTGCCCAAGAAGTAAAAAAAAAACAGGTCAACGCATTGCTCTACATATCCCTCTCCAATGGACGATCCCTCCCTCCCCCCCACCGATTGATGGGTTGGTTAGAGAAGGCGATGGCGTCTAACCCAGCTTGTTTGTTTCTCCCCCCCCAGCTTGCTGTGGGCATGTGGCTGCTGACCTACGTCGGAGCCGTCTTCAACGGGATCACCATCCTCATTCTCGGTAAGATGGAATGAATTTAAAGTTATTGGATCGCAATAGGATCGTTGTGTCTTTGAAAGGTCAGCAGGATGTGAAGACAGCGCCTTACTGTGATATCTGGTTTTGTAGCTTGAATGGATTAGGATAAGAACACGTGCCCCCTAAAATAATCAGGATATCAGGTTTGATACGCCCGTTTTATTGTCTAGATAGATTACGATAAGATATGCCCGATAAAATAAGATTTCCTTTCCTGACCCTCATGATGATTATCGTGACATTGTAATTTCTTGTTTATTGGATGCTAATATCAACCATCTTCACTGATAAGATAAGATGCGGCTTTATTAATGTCAGATTGTAAACTCGGGCGTGACACCGGAAGGTATGCCACAAAATGTGCTCAATGCAAAAATACATGAAGATGGCGGGTATCTGGTTCTCATGATGTCGAATCATTAGGAGTCCATTCAATGCAGTCATTGTTGAAGCAAGTGAGAGAGTGTTTGGTAATGCCAAGTGGATAGTTCGCTTATGTCACTTCATGACCTTAGTGTACAGTCACAAGACCATAAAGCTCCTGTAGGGAGATGTATGGCTGTAAGGAGTGGCTTGAGTCTGCTGCGTACTGGTTTGAGCTGGATCTTCAGACCCCAGTAGAGCTCTGCTCACTGACCGGCTCCCAGGAGAGAAGGAAACGGCGCACTCGCCTAAAGGAAGGAAGCCAGGCTTTGTCCCGATCCATTCCTGGCTCTGGATCAATACTTTTTTTTTTTTTTTACATCCTTTCAAATAGTCATCATATTTAAATCTTGCGTTCTAATTTTAATGGTATGCTGAAATGATGATACGATGTTGATTTGGATTCACGTCGAAAAATATAAAGAAAAATAATAATCGTCACAATATCATATTCTCTGACAACAGTGACTCAGGGAATGGTATCAACATGATGGGAAAACACGTCTGCTAAACTTACGTTTGCTCAATAGTAGATTTCTATGGGGATCTTTAAATAGTCCTTTCGAATATCGATGCACATTTTTGGTAATAACCCCTCTTCACCTTCTTCCACACAGCTGACATCCTCCTCTTCGCTGTCCCTCCCGTCTACGAGAAGAACAAGGTGAGCGATACTGACGGCCAGAAGCCTTCATTAAATACTGCTGAGTCAGACGGACCAATGACCTCACCGCATGACTCCTTCCAGTAGCCTCTTCCCTCTTTTGGGTTGTGCTTTGTCAGCCTCCACTGCCGTCACTTGAGCATCACGATGGCTCTATTTATATGGCACCTTTTTGAATAAGAGTTTACCCAGTGCTTTGACAAACGATAGATACTTTTTGTATATGTAAAACGGACTGATAACTATACAAAATGGGGAATCTATTTTCTACCTTTTTTGGTATGTCCACTTCACCTTACTGAAGTGTTTTTGGTTTTTGAGAGAAAGTGATTGGCTTCGGCTGCATTTGGCTATTTATTTCTGAAGAAATTCTGTCCTAAAAAGACTAACAAGTTCTACAGCCCAAAAATGTGTGTCACAACAAACAAGGCAATGGGTATTCGCTTGTGAAAAGAGACATTCACCTAACATGGATCTGGGATCTCTCATTCCTGTCTAATGGAATTTCAGAGATTTAAACTTAAATACAAATTGGTTCTTGCCCCTCCGAATCAGGCCTTGCTTTTACCCATGCTGTAACCGTGGCAACACGCCTCACAATTCAATCCTTAGTACCTGAGGAACAGACTGTGCTGTTCCCTCTTCACCACCGTCTCTAACCCCGAATTGGTCTCAGAATTGCATTTTAGTTTAATTTTAAACCTCAGTACTTGACTGAGGTTTGAAATTAAACAAAAACGCAATTCTTAGACCAATTCTTACACTTGTGCGTTTTATGGAAAAGTTCAAGATATAACATGTATAGACATGGTGTATATGTATTTAATACAACATCCAACAACAATGATTTGAGGCTTCTCATGGTAACGCTCAAAGTAAATCTACAGGGCCATCACTATAAGGGGATTCTCCTGTAGATGTATCAAACGGTTTGTACAAACCGGAGGACTGAAGGAGTTTTTCCTTGAATGTGCCTGTGTTGCTGTTGTCTCTATTGATCTTGGCGACTTGATGAGCTGGTCTCAAAGTCCAGCCGCTGACCTAATCAGCACAGTGTTTTGCAAGTGGCTCACACGAGCACTCGTGCATTCTGCCACGTTTAGGGAAATGGCTAAGGCAAATGGTGGTGTTTTTTATCACTTCTCAAACCATCCAAAATGGGAAGTTGAACTCGACATGCAGTTTATAGGGGAGTAGCCGTTCACAAGGCTGTCATTTCAGAGTATGTTACATTTAGGGCATTTAGCAGATGCTTTAATCCAAAGTGATTTACAGTAAGTACATTTGTCAGAAGAATGAGATACGACCATATACCGCTGTCTCTAGAGTAAAGGCATTCAAAGAAACGCAATTTTAAGTGCCAAGCACTTAAAACGCTAGGTTAACCCATTCCCCGTGTACAACAAAGATGGCTAGGATAAGACACTACACAATGCTAAGTACTATTTTAAAGTGCCAGGACGTAGTACACAGAATTTGCCTAGCAGCAGAAAACTATACATCTGCCGCCCTGGACGATTTCAATCATATATATATATGTATAAATGTATTGATATACAGTGCTGTTAAAATTGCGCCACACAAGATATTTGTCAGGTTTTCTGTCGAGCCAGGCGGTTTCTTTTATGTACATTTCACAACTGACACCTGATGATAATTAATGCTTACTTTGTCATAATTGAACCAATGGCGTACAAGCAAAACATTGACAAATCGTAATCTTGGCATTGATCCCCTGCACTTTGAATCAGACTGCTTGAAGTACATCAATGAAAGTGCAGCAATGAAAGTACATCTTGACTGAGCAAGATGAGCTCAGACCTGAGCAGACTAATGGTATCAGGTTAAATTGAACAATTTATTGATCTCAAGAGACGCTTATCCAGTGCATAAGCAAAATTGTGTCGTTTTTTATTGTGGGTGTGGGTGTGTGTGAGATAGATCGATTTTTTTATTTATATATATTTTTTAATTATATGACCCGCTATAGTCTCTTTGGATAAAAGCATCTGCTAAATGCCCGGCCTAAATGTTGTGTTCCCATTTCTGATGGCTGGGCGATGTTTCATCCCTCAGTGCTGAGTTAGCCCGAGCCCTGTACACTTCTGCTCTCCATCCCTTCTCTCCAGACCCAGATCGATCAGTACATCGATGTCGTGCGCACTCAAGTCAACTCCACAATGGCCAAGTAAGCACTTTGTAGCTTTGTCCGAAGATTCATTCTCTACTTGTATAGCGTACCGTCTGGTACAAACATTGCCCGTATCTCATTCAGCCGACCCGTTGACCCCCAACGGAAAGTATGTAAATATTACAAATAGCTGGCTGTCTGTGTCAGTCTGGCGATGGTACCCATAAAGGTAGACGAGCCTCAACAACTGCTCGAGCGGTCGATGGCGCTGATCAGGATTATATTGGTGATGTCATGAGATCACGCTGCAATAGAGTGCAGAGTCACGGTCCTCGCTTGACTCCTATTGGATGCAATCAGAGTCAGCCATATCAGATGTATCGGAAATGGCTTCTGTCCGGTATTGATTGAGTGGCCTGTTCTCATTCTAACCGACGTGTCCTTCCCTCTTCTCGCCTTCAGGTTGCAAGAGAAGCTTCCAGGCTCCATGAAGCGCAGCAAAACCGAATAATCGCCCAACACCCCTGCTGCAAAAAGTCCCTTGGCATCATCCCCCATTATCATTTCCCCCCCCCCCCCCCCCCCCCCCCCACCCTCCAAATTCCACTCCCACATCCCCTCCCGTTAATCTCCTCTCCCCCCACCTCCCCATATCCCCCTCCCACCCCAAAAGCAAACCAGCTAGCCCCCCCCCCCCCCCCCCCCATCATCCACCACCCCCCTACAACGCTGATACCGACACCCCCCACACACGCGTGCCGATCAAGCTATAGTAGAAATAAAATCTTAAAACCTCTCCAGCTTTTCGATAGTCAATGTTGAAACTACTGTGCAGCTTCAGATTAACACAGCGTTTAGCGAGCAACATAAAGAGCTACGCTGACGGGACCTGTGTGGTTGCCGTGGTGATTCCGTGTCTCCAGAGTGTCGATGGCAGGGTGAATGAACTAGACTGAATCTATTACCTGGTTTTGTCGTGGGTGGGGGCGGGGGAGGGAGGTATTTCCTTTTAGGTTTGGTGGCCGTTTTGCAAAAGCTAATGTCTGTAACATCCAAACAATGCATTTCGCGCAAAAGGAATAGTACGACCAACACGCTAGAGAAGGTTTAAAAAGAAAAGCTTAACTTAAAAAAAGAAATACACAAATGTTTAATATATTATTTTCCTCGTATGAGGAGGCTGGCTGATGCATTTTTTTTCCTGCTGACCTTCATGGCACTTGTGTTGCTATCTGCGATGCACTGAAAAACGTATTTTTTTCTTCTCTGATTTGTGTTTTAAACGGCACAGGCAGGTTTAAATAGGAAGACTGAGCCAGCTGTGATAATTTGGTCTAGTTCACCCCATCTTATGATTTGATGCAATTTGTATTCTGAACTGTTTTCCGTATGTATATATACACTTTAAGATGGCAATGGTGTCTCTTCTGCTGTAATGGAACATAATGATTTTTGCTTTTGATAGGAAAAAAGGAACATTCCCCACTTTCCTTTTCCTAACACAGTACCCTTTAAGTCGTTAAGTTGTGTATAAGTCTTGCATTCACCTGTTAAACTATAAGAATTATCTTTAGTACCGATAAGATAGCCGCTTTAACTCTTCTAGGCTCATTACAAACTATACATCTTGGAAAAAATGTCATGATATTATTTTAATTGGCTATTTATTGGGGATTTATTTGAAATATCAAGGGAGTAGAAATTCAGGATTGGCAAATATTTTAAAGTATTACAGGGGAAGACTGAATCAGTTTAACAAAATCTTAGGTTATGGGGAGTTTTTTTTATTTGTTGTAAAATGAAATGCAATGAATAGCATGTCGTAGGATAACCGACTAACCACACAGATGGAGGCTGTAACGTATTCTAGATCCCCTCCCCCTCCCCATCTGTTTTCTTTGTTCGTTAAGATGATTATTGTAATTGTTAACGATGGTGTTTCTTAATTAAATGGAGAAAAAAAAAACAGCAAGTCAATATTTTGTAGGAGTGTTGAATCTCTGTTGAATTGCAGAATTGCATTGTTCCTCCCTTCCCCAAACCCTAGTTTGCTCATCACTGGTCATTTGAGTGTAGCCCCTTGACTCCGGGAAGGCCTGCAACTGGATCCCCTCCGGAACCGTTCACCTGCTCCGAAGAAAAAGACTACTACATATCCGCCTGTGCTCATTGTACTTCTATGCGTACACGGGGAACTTGCCCGTCTCACACATGCATATTTGATTGTGTCGTCTCTTTGCATGTTTTCACTGAACCGACTTCCACGTGGAAGTTCAGCTCCCCGACTATATTTCACAGGGCACTGAACAGCGTGGTCGTTCGTTTTGTTTAAATTATTGATTGAGCTGCGGTTTTTAAAGCCAGTCTTTATTCTAGGCTATTGGAACTTGTTTTCGCACTGGAGTTTTGTGTTTTTTGTTTTTGATTTTCACACACTGCCGTCAACGCGCACACATTCTTAAACGCCGAACTCACAATTGGCATAGCTGGACTCCCTGTGTAACATTGTCCAAAAAACCGAATCGCCAAACTCCTGATGATGATGACTCGAGCTTTGTTTGTGTGCGGGGTCTGAAGGCTTGCGTGTGTGCGGTGCATCGCCGATCCAGGGGTTCCTTTAAGTTCAATGAAGGTGTGGAAATGCTACGTGACAGACGGATACTTACAGATGCAGATACTTCATATTTCTTTGCAATAGATGTGAAAATGATTTACAGCAAACGTATTTTTCTCTTCAGGTTCAGCGTCGTACTGCTTCTCGCCTCAGAATGTAATATGACGTATATATGTAATAGGATAACCCATGCAGAGTTTTAACCGTGTTAATTTGAACGCCTGTGTGCAGACCTCACTTTTGTTTTTCCTGATCAGACTTTTTCTTTTCTTTTGGACTGTTCCAACGCGGTATCTTGATGTGCTCACACTAGAACATCATCAGAGCTTTCTTTCTTTGTAAGCTATGTTTTTAGACCATAGTATTCTGGGGGGAAAGATGTTACAGATGGAAAAAAAAAAAAAAATGGAAAGAAAAAATACAACTGTGGTCCCTGTACTGAGTGGAAATTAATAAAAACGTGTTAAAGGACCGTGCTGTGTTGATCATTTTGTTTTACCTAGGGCATAGTATTAACCCAGAAATGATGTCTCATATATGCACCATGGGTCCTGATGAAAGGCACTATAAAATCTAATGTATTATTAAAACCCACAGAAATGTACATGGATATGAATACTCTGTGTTAAACACCCACTAAAGAGCTGCATATAAACTAAGCTTCAGTACTGGTTTAGGGATTGGAACTATAACTCCCATGCTACTACATTGATATATAATGAATACCTGGTCCTAGTGTTAGGTTCAGTATCTATCATACATCAAGGAGGAAGAATGGTTACGGTAGGCTGACGGAATTTGGACGTCAATGGCATTGATCATCTAATGAGAATAACATGAGGACAAAAAGCTGAGGCAGAGTTTGAACAAGACAATTGTTTTTTCCCCCCCAAATGATTTATTGTATGAAATATTCAGAAAGGGAACAAAAAGTAGATGAAGTGGACAGGCAGATAATTAATACGTGAACTGGGGGACATCAAGCCGGTAGGAGGGTAACATTATGAATCAACTTCCAAAAGCTATGGAATATTGGTGTGATTGTTTAGGAACAGAGTGCTTCAATGGGTGTCTTTTTAAGTGCCCCCCCCCACCACACACACACACACACACACACACACACACACACACACACACACACACACACACACACACACACACACACACACACACACACACACACACACACACACCTATATGTCCTATATCTTTTTCCTCTATTGTAAATCATTCATCTAGCTGTAACTTCATTCATTTTATGTAATAACTTAAGTGCCAAGTCAAAAATCAAAAGGCTTCTGTCGCCGTAAAGAACGAGAGGCTGACGTGATCAACGCTAAAATATGACACGATAAGAACTGTAAATGGGGGCGTGTCTTAAACGGGTACACTTACAACTAACGGTTTTGGTTGTCATTGGCCACCCCCAAAAGTTGAGTGAACAATGTTTTTGTCAAAAGCTTGAGGATGAACACATGTCGCCAGTGAGACACTTCTGCAGGTCACAGCTGGCCTGGTGCTCTCTGCGTCTCAAAGGTGATGGACCACAAACTGTAATAGCACAACATAACATCTCATAGCATAGCTGGAACATGGAATATTGAGCATCCCTGAGTTGAGCCTTTTCCCTGGTAGGAAAGTGACATTTGATGACTTTGTTTGTGTACAATATTCTTTGCATATGCTACCGTTTTTTGTAAAACATATGCTTTACAAACGGCGAAGTTGGAACGGAATTCTTACCTCATGCAAAAAAGAAATAAACAACCTTTTAGCACTGGCGTTCAGTTGAGTAGAAAGAGCATATTCAAAAGTTGTTTAGTACAAACCAGGACGCCTAAAAGTGCATGTATAAAAGAAACATAATTAAAACTTTCAACATATTTACAACGTGTGACTTTCTTATTTGTGTGCAGTTCGCAGCAAAGGTGGTTTTACGGGACATGGCTATAGGTATGGACTTGTGTCATAAAGGATGAGCGACGGACATTGGTGTTGATGGTTGACAATCGAGGTACACTCACCTCCCTCCCTATCGACGATGGTGAACAGAAAATAAAAACACATGACTAAGCCAAAAAGTCATATGGCTGCACGGTGGTATTCATTGTCTTAAGCAATCGTATTTTTATATCTTGTAACCCCGGTCTCGCGCTGAATTGGCATTAAGTAAGAAGACCGCCAGGATTAAGGAACATTTTTCAAGGGGGGTGTGGGGGTGGGGGAGGGGGTGACAAAAAAAGTGCTGTGTTGTCTTCAGACACATAACCTTTAAAAATGATAATTTTCTGGCAATCTTTACAAGAAAGAAAAACAAACTGAGTCTGTTCAAGCTTCCTGAGAACGTAAAGACTCAAGAAACAACTGAACAACTGAGCCCTGTGTATTTTCCCCTCCTCCCTCCGCCCCCCCCCCCCCCCCCCCCCCCCCAGCACGGAGCTAGCATAACACGCGGGCGACGGTGTGACCCAGTTAGCGTTAGTCCTTTAAAACCATCTCCGCCCCTCATCGACTGCACCACTTCTACCTACCAGCTGCCTCACAAGTCCCTCCAGAACGCATCCCCGCCTTAAGAACCTTCCGGAGCAGGCGACAAAAACAACTCAACCCCACCCACCCCCAAGCCCGCCCACTGCGCCTCAAGTCCCCGAGAGTCCGGTGGGCGTGGTGGGCGTGGTCCCGGTGCCCCCGTGCCCGTGGTCCTGCCGGGCGAAGCAGTCGTCGGCGTGGACGAAGCGCTCGGCCGCGCGGCCGTAGCAGAGCAGCGCGTGCTGCCGCTCGCCCGCGTCGTAGGCCAGCGACTGCGGGTGCACCTGCTGGATGTGCCGCTTGATGGTGCTCACCTTGAGCGTGGCCAGCGTGGAGCCGCACACCATGCAGATGAGGCCGTGGCGCCGGCAGTCGTAGTCCATCAGGAAGTCCTGGCGCCAGCGCACCTGGTAGTTGCGCCGCTGGTCCTTGCCCGGGTAGTGGGTGTGGCGCGAGGAGGCGGAGGCGGCGGCGCAGGAGCCGGGCGCCGCCGCCCCCCCCTGCTCCCCCTCCTCCCCGGGACCTCCCGGGGGCTCCTTCTTGATCGCCCGCCGCCGCCGCCGCCGAAGGCCGCCGCCGGCGAGGGGGGAGGGCCAGTCGCTCCCCGCCGCCGCCGCCGCCGCGCCGCCGTCGGTCGCCGTGGCAGCCACGAGCTCGCTGGGGTGGAGCTCTGCGGGGTAAGGGGGCGGGGCATAGCGGGTCAGAGGTGCTAACGGTCCTCATGGCAAACCGGGGGAATATGTGAATGAATGGTTTGTTTTGGAGTTGGTTTAGAGGTGACATGCTATACCGCCAGGTGTGAGTGGGATCAGCCGTCACAAGCCGTTTGGAAAACCGGCCTCTTCTGACGTCACTAGTGGGCGTGTCCACCTAGATGTGTGCTGGACAGATCAGTCTACCAGCCTACCCAGCGGACCGTAGCAAACGTTGATCCTCTATCCGTCACACATCTGGGTGGACACGCCCACCTGTGATGTCAGAAGAGGCAGGTTTCCAAAACCCCTTGTGAAGCGAATCACACTCACACCTGGCGGCATAACATGTCCCCTTTAAGTGAAACGCCTGCACAATGTGGTGATTCAAATGTTAAATGCGCACTACCGTGAGTGCTGCCAATGCTTCCAAGTAATCCTAAGTAATAATGGCGGCGCCTAAAACGTCGAAAATATATAGCGTTGGTATTTCATCATTTAACAGTGCTAATAAACAACAACAAGTCACTTCTGGAGCGCTGTGCGCGCGGCGGCGGCATCGCCTACCTTCTTTGACGTGGTCGCCGTGGTAATCTTTGGTCCACGCCGCCGCCATGGCCTCCCGCTCCTTGCGGCCCAGGCCGCCCGTCTCCGGGTGGCTCTCCTGGATGTGCCGGCGGAAGCCGCTGACCTTGGTCTCGGCGAGGGCCTGGGAGCACACCATGCAGTAGGTCCCCCGGCCCTGGGGCCCGTAGGCCACCAGGTAGTCCAGCCGCAGCCGCCACGGCTCCCCCCCGCGGAGCCGCCTCCTCCTGGGGGCCCCCCGGCCCCGCGGCCCCCGGTGGTCGGGGGTCCCGGCCACGGCCCCGCCGAAGCCGCCGATGCCGTCCTCGCCGATGAGACCTCCGCCGCCGCCGCCGCCAACGCCGCCGGGGTCCAGAGTGAGGGGGGCGTGGCCCGGCGGGAGCGCGTAGCCCCCCTGGAGGTACCCCGCGTCCTGAGGGGAGAGCCCGGCCTCGGGGTCTTTGGCGTCGCGCTCCGACTTGATGAACGGCCCCGCCTCCTCTTCTGAGAACAGACAGTCACCGTGGTTCAGACTCGGGTTAGCAATGGGGCTTGGGTCCGCTACTCTCCTCGGGGGGCAAACTGACATGCGAATAAAGGTGAGGAAGAAGCCGTTTCTCCGGCATTGATTATATTCAGATTGATTTGGAGTGATTTGATTTGTTTCACCTCAGTTATACAATACGTTAACATGATGCATAACAAATGCATAAACCCTGGTCTTTGTGTCTCCTGTTTTATCTGGGACTGTCATCTCGGGCCATGGCCTAGCAATTGTCAGTTATACAATTCAACTTCAGGAATTAAAGATGAAACTGGTCTCCTCTTCCTCCTCTCCCTTCTCCTCCACCCCCCTCCTCCTCGTCATGTCCCATCCACCTCAACCTCCTCCTCCTCCTCCCTCTCCTCCTTCTCTTCAACCTTCTCCTCCCTCTCTCTCTCTCTCTCTCTCCTCTTCCTCCTCAACCTTTCCCCATGTTCTCCTCCACCTCTACGACCCCCCATGCCCCCCCCCCTCTCACCGGGGTGGGCGTGGGCCCAGGCCTGCAGCACGCGGTGCTTCTCCCCCCCCCCCCCCTCTCACCGGGGTGGGCGTGGGCCCAGGCCTGCAGCACGCGGTGCTTCCCCCCCCCCCCTCTCACCGGGGTGGGCGTGGGCCCAGGCCTGCAGCACGCGGTGCTTCTCCTCGGCGCTGTACACCAGCGAGTCGGGGTGGCGCTCCAGCACGTGGCCCTTGATGTGGTCCAGGTGCAGCGAGTGCGGCTGGCCCCCGCACACCATGCACAGCAGGCGGCTCACGCCCGCGCCGGCCGCCGGCGCCTCGTACTCCATGAGGAACTCCTGGCGGAACCAGGCGTGCAGCGAGTCGTTGAGGTAGCGCTCCAGCGTGCGCGCCGACGGCTCCTCCACGCCCGTCCCCGCCGCCGTCGTCATCGTCTCCACTTTCATCGGCTCCTCCCGCCGCCGCCGCACCTCCTCCGCCTCCGCCTCCTCCTCCTCCTCGCTGGAGGCTTGGGGGGGTCCCCTCAGCCCCGTGTAGGGGGTTGGACCCAGTGGTTGTTGGGGGGGTGGGTGGTGCAGGGGCGGGGGGGTGGGGTCGATGTATCCTGTGAAGGTGGAAGGCAACGATGGGTGAAGGCGGCGTAAGGCTGGCGTCGTGACGGGTGGAGAGACGGCTCCCTGACAACTAAAAAGGCACCGAGTTGGAAGTATCTTCTCAACTACGCTTTTCTGAACTCACTGTAAGGTTGGTTGGTGGTGATATCGCTGAGTGACTCAATAGCAGTTAATGTCAATGTGTTTAAACGTGAACTGGCACTCTGAAGCCCGTTTATGAACGACCGGTAATCTTTGAAAAAAAGGAAGGAAATAGAACTGACCTCGTGTATTTGCATAAAACATTTGCAAAACCGAGGAAACATTCAAACTCGCGTCTGAATGTCATCCAGTCACCAGAACAGTACGAGCCTTGTTGCATTAGAATGGTTGCGTAAACCATGATATGTGAGTCAAGGGTTAAGGGTACAAAATGTAACAAATGTACTCTGCCAAATCATAAAATACCAATGATATCAGTCATCAGAGATTGAGGAAACAGTTGATGCTCAGTTGAAATACTGGTTTGACTGACAATGCAACAGCCAGTATAATAAAGTTTAATATGCCCGTTTTGCGGTCAGAATGTTATGTTTTGGCCTGTTTGTTATGATTCCCTGTTGGCTGTTACACTGTGTTGCCAGATATTAAACAAATTGGCACACTTACACAGCGTGCTGCAGCCATGTAAGCATGCAAAATTACTGGATCAACTGAGGCGGTTCTAAATTCTAGTAGACCTTCAAGGCCTCATCCTCCAAGAAGCTCAATGGCCAGAGCCATGCTGAAACGCTGGTCAATCTCTGAGTTGCATTTCAACAATGGAGACCGCTCAGAGCCCAGAAGGATTTCAAAACTAATGTCCCACGAGCTGGTTTCTAATAAGCAAACAATAAATGTTTGCTGGTAAATGTAACATCAGATGATCTTACAGTGTAAGGCTCATCGTTGCTTGCCAATATTAGGAATTTGGAATGCAGTACCCATTTCAAAAACTATCTTTTTTTCTGTTGTTACATGATATCCCTTGTAACTGAGATTCCGTAATGCTGATGTTACTGTATGATGTGTCCAATGGAGGGTATGAGACATAACAAAATGGTTGACAATTGCCGTAATCTGGTTGCCTGGGGCAACGACGCAACTGATGAAGAGTGATAAATCCCGAGCCAATCCCATGCAGACCCCTTGAGATCCTATTGGCCAGACCATAAGAGTAACCTTTTTATCATTTCTACAATTTCTCGGTCCTTTCCATCGACACACTAAAAACACACTTAAACACTACGCAACCCTTCATAGCAGCTTGCAAAACGTGGGGCCAGAATTCAAAGCAAAGAACATCACATTGAACTCACCACAGGCCAACTGAAACGGGCTATTTCATGACTCTCTTAACGTAGGGCAGGGCCAGCACACTTTCCTCTACGCTTTTGTGTGTGACTGATTGCCTCACATCAACCTGCACCCTGTCGCTATAGTAACTGCTTTCTCCTGGCCCCGCGGGGCACGATAACACGAAGAAAAACATCGCCGACCAATCAAACCACCCCGTTGACCTGTGCCTTCTCCCATGGGTGAACGTCTCTCAGCCACACAGCGGCAACATTACATCACCCTCCCCTCTGTGCACCGTGCCGCGCTCTCCCTGCTCCCGGAGTCGGAGGCGAGCCCACACTGCCACCAAGTGTGAGATCGGGAGAACATCCCCCCCCGGCCTCCAGACCCACACCGGTGCACCAGGGTTTCCGGTCGGGTTTACTCAACCCACCCGTGTCAGCAGCCGTCGCAGGGGCTTCTGCTGCAGGGGGAGGATCCTGCGCAAACAGCTCCTCCAGACCCGGGTCCAGGGGTACCAGGGCTCCCAGCGCTCCCAGGGGTCCGACGGGGTCCGGCGGCCGCGCACCAACGCCCACTCCCTCTCCTCCTCCTCCTCCCTCTCCTCCTCCTCCTCCTCCTCCTCCTCCTTCCTCCTCCGGGGGGAAGAAGGGTTTGTGGGCGCCCCCCAGGCCCAGGTGGCTCTCCCAGCCCGAGCGGATCACCTCCTTGTCGGCGGGGCTCCACAGCAGGGAGTCGGGGTGCTTCTGGCGGATGTGGCGCTTGATGGTGCTGAGCTTGAGCGTGGCCAGCGAGCTGCCGCACACCATGCAGATCATGCCCTGCCGCAGCCGGTCAAAGTCCATCAGGTACTCGCTGCGCCAATACTCGTGGTAGTACCGCCGGTGGTCCCGGCCCGGGATGCGGCTGAGGCCCTGGCGGGAGGCCCTCGGGACCCTTGGGGCCTTGCCGCCGCCGCCGGAGGGGCCCGGGGCAGGGGACAGCAGAAGGGGCTGGTCCGGACCCTCGGTGACGCTCCAGTAGCTGGTGTGGGGGGAGCTGGCGGGCGTGGCCATGCTGCTCTGGGATTCGTCCTCATCGTGGCCGTTGGCTAGGCCGCCGTCTTCGTCGTCCTCGTCGTCCTCGTCTGGGGGGGGGGGGAGAAACAGACCATTTCAGAAGAGCCGTTTGCACTGAGTTGCACTGGTCCTTTTTTTTAAGGGTTGACATTTTACAACACAGATCATGATGTCAAGGATTAGTGTGTTTGCAATAAAAAAAAAAACGGTGGATGAATGGTCACGTTACAGACACATGAAATACATACATTTTGTTTCATTATCCGATATGTGTGCTACACCTAAGAGAAGAGAATCAAGCGTTTCCGCATTGCCTCTACGGGCATCATATGAGGGGCGGCGACTCCCACCGCTAGCTTCCGCTGGGTGGCGACTGTGCATCACAGCAAGTCTTCCCAGCACGGTATTTAGCCTTTGTTTATAGGAGCCACTGAGACAAGGGGCCATGCTGCTACATGGCATTGTCCATGACACGGATTAACTCTGGCTGACAATGGCCGGCAGGAAGAACGTGGATTTGACACACGGGCTTGTGGAGTGTGGACAGTAAACATAAACAATATGTAATTTTTTTAGTTTACCTCCTAGTAGTGAACCGTTTCCCAGGTCACTCTCCTCTTGCGTCGCTTCCTCCTCTCCGCTTATTATTAATGAGACGAGATCTGTCTGCTCAGCACACTGGAGGTCCACAGGATCGCTCTCCCCCGTATCTTTCTCTTCCATTACTGGCTGATTTTTTGGAATATGATTGTGGCTCCCCAATCGCCTTCACACAGCAGTGTTACATAGCATGTTATATTCGGCACCCGTTTTTCGCGAGCAGCCGAGGACGGACCCAACGCTTTTGGGTGCCTGTGCCGTATTTATAAATGAACCCCTCGTCCCCCCACATGCGCTCCGCTCGGGGAGCCAAGTTAACTTTTTATGTATCGCCACCGTATTTTTACCGGTTCTCTGTCCGTCTTCGGCTCCGCGAGTGTGTGTTGTTCTTGTTTGTAAAGCGCTTTAGCGGGCCTCCAGTATGTATTTTAAGGTTCTGCTTGTCTTCAGGGTGGGGAGCCGTACTAGGGGCCCCTGGGGCTCCTTAAGGGGCTCCTGGGTAAATTTAAAGAGACAGTAGCGGCTTTCACGCATTGACACGCGCACCCGGGGGCCAGATGGAGTAGGACTAATACTTTATATATCCCCGCAATCAGGTCAAACCACGTATAACACAGGGATGGACGTGTAATAAAATAAAAAAGAGACACAACACATAGCATGTTAGAAACTGTAATACTGTAGTACATATATTAAGAAAAACAAAACAATAGCCTACATTACATAATGCTTGTAGTCTACTAGCGGTCATTTGAATGTAATACGTTAAATAAATATGGACTGTAGTCAACTCAATATAAGCCTACAAATTAGGGAACCTTTGTCCAACTGCAAGTTGCAATGACGTGGTTTGGCCACGACCCCATAAAAATGCAATAATTTATAAAGCAGCCATTGTTATTATTGTTGTTGACGTGGTTGATATTAATATTATTCATAATTGGTGCATCTACCAAACGCTTTGTGTCGCGTAGTGTCAGTCTAAAAATATTTTAGCTCATTCAATCCTTCAGCGCACCGTATTAGTGAAATTAAACGGAGTCTATTAACGTCAGCGTGCTTACCATAGTAGGCCTACTCTATTTTTTTTGATCATTTGTCACGGATGGATAAAATGAGGTCCCTTGATGATAAGCGAGGGCTCTCAAAAAAAGATGAGGGTTTAAGCCTACATGTCCACGCGATGCACTACACACACACACACGCACACACACACACACACACACACACGCACACACACACACACACACACACACACACACACACACACACACACACACACACACACACACACACACACACGCACACACACACACGCACACACACACACGCACACATCAAGGTCCCACATCCTGGTACTTTCTATCGTTGTCAAGGCAGCTACAGAGAGAAAGGCAGGCTCGCGGAAAGTAGCTACTGCAGTGTCCTGGCAGAATATCTGTCCAAACGTTCACAAACTGTCCCGGAAAGTTAAGTGTAACTAAAAGGTAAACGCATATGCATGTTTTTCCACGTCTTTTCAGTCCTCGTGTGCGGTTAGCGGCTTGTCTTACAGCGTGGCTTGTTCAGCTCGTTTTCTAGAGACGGGGAGCGGACACAGACAGGCGCCAGTCTGTGTGGACAGAGGAGGACGATCTTGTCCATTGTGCCCGCTGCAAGAGACACACAGCCATAGCACACAGATCACGCATGAATTTATCGAGGGTCCTGTACGTATCGGCATTTTTTTATGCGTTCGTGTTGGTTTTCACTATATCGCTTTGTGGATTCAAGGGAAAGAGGTATAAAGAATGAAATGGCTAGCGACAAATGGAATAGGCGATAGAAAAGGACAGGTTTAAAGGGACAGTGCTGCTCTGCTTCCTTCCTGGTTCCTGTTCGCTATCACAAACAAATGTGAGGAACCCCTCGTATTCTACAGAATCCTGGATATTTGGAATTTGAAATGGCATGTTTGAAATAGCATACAATTTAATCACATGTTAAAATCTCACACTTAAAGGTCCTCGGATACAAATCCTCTGTCACAATGATTAACGGTTACGGCATAGATGTAGCGTTGATAGCCTATTTATTCCGGTCTGCAACGTTATTACGAATAATACGCATAGATTGCTGATTCAACATCACTCATCACGTGTGTGTGTGTGTGTGTGTGTGTGTGTGTGTGTGTGTGTGTGTGTGTGCGTGTGCGCGCGCGCGTGTGTTTTTATTTATTAACCATAATAGGCGGTGGTATATAATTAAAATATTGTAATGATATTCAAACAACACATTTCACTAACTATATCACAGTTAATTGGATGAAACAAATAATCCATCACCTATATCTAGTCTCCAAGTGTGTAAACGGCGTAACGGTGGGACTGCATACATGCTATACCAACAAAAAAAACCTTTCCTCTCTACCCCCCAGGACCCATGTGGATGATGAGAGTGATGTCAGCTGCAGAAACATCACAGAGACGGCCAGCATTCGCTTGTGATGTGTAGCTCGGACGCACTCGTCGTAGGAGGGATGATTTTCGAACTGACCAAAAGCAGAATAATGAACTGAATTACAAAGGGACGCCCTGGTCGGCAGAAGTTGGAACGGAAACCACGTTGGAGGTCTGGTGTCCAGCGAGCCAGCAATGCAGCAGCAGGGCACCGATGTCTGCCCATCACAGGCGTCTGGCTGCGAGTCCGCCCCCGGCTCCCCAGTGCAAAGGAAGCAGAATTCAGGCAACGTGGTCAATGTTTCTCAGGCCTCGCTGAGGGAGAAAACACCAGTTCAGGATGCAGGGGACACGAGTCCAAGCCAAAAAGAGAGATGGTTTCAAACGATGAAACTCAACCAAGTTTTGCCACAGTTTACCGCGTCAGGTCACATTGCAGATGGAACCAGTGCATTTGATAATGATTCAGTGAAATGCCAATCATCAGGAGGCCCTCTAGGTGGCTCTATTACCTCACCTCAATCCAGATCCAGTGAAACTACCTTGGACATCAGTGCCCCCTCAGTGCCTCCAAATAGAGTAACATTGCACCCATCAGGGACAACGGAAGCGTGCCAGCTACAATCCAAAATGTCCACAAAAGGCAGCTCCTCCACAGCTACGCCCCATCCGGGTGTTCCCAGGCCGGCCGTACCGTCACCTAAAGCACAACAAAAGCCACAAGTAGGATGCAATCAGCCGAAACCTTTAAACGTTGAGGTCACCGCAGGCCTCAAAACCGCGTCGTCCACCCACCTCGCTTCCCTCAAGGCTGGGAGGAGTGGAGCGGCGAACGCAGCGAGTCAGGTCGGACTCAAAACGAGTGCCTTGGTAACCGGCGGGAGCGACGATAGTGTTGATAAGACACGAGTGACCCCAGTGTCGGAGGAGGAAAGAGTAGCCAAGCGTAGGGAGCAGTGGCGGATAAAAAAGAGGGAACAGAGAGCGAAGCTGGCAGCTAGGTCGACGAAAAGCAGAGAGCGGACACAATTCACAGGAACAACGCTCCCGAGGCCGGTAACGCAGAAGGCAGGGGTATCGCACGGTGGAGGTCTCAAACATCCCCCTCCCCTATCTTCTGTACAAAGCATGTGCCCAAAACAAAGCGTTGGTAGCCCCAGGCCTCGAGAGGCACCTGCCAATCGCTTACTGCAGAACGCTCGAGTGACGCTTGATTCATCTTCTGTGCCTCGACTTGTCAAGAAAGAGGAGAGAACGAACGAGGAGTCGGGGCCAGCCAGGTTGAACCCAGTTGGACCTAGTCCGAATCAGAACACGTTATTAATCAAAGTAGAAAACCCGCAGGTCTCTAGGAAAACACAGCCCGCTTTCACGCCTAACGTCAAGGTTGAACGACGGATAGATTACCCCAGGAAGTTTTCGAACCACGCGTATTTTTCCAACGTCAACCGGGCGATCGCCAGATGCCGAACGCCACGGCAGAGACTCGTCGAAACGCAGAAGTGTTTCTCCAATCAACGGAACATAAGAGTCAAGTTCCCGTCCCTCGCCGCCATCTACAATTCGCGGAACGTCCCCAAAGTCCTCCCCAACGAGTCTCCTGAGCAGACGGCGTCCAGACGGAGGGAGTACTGGCGCATCAAGAAGCGGGAGCAGCGTGCCAAGCAGTCCCTGGAGGTGAAGGCCCAGCTGAAGGAGAAGGACTCCCTGATGAGGAGAGTCAAACGTTATCAGAAGATCCTGGAGGAGATGAGGAGGGCCCGAGCGCAGGCCGTCGCCCTGGGGGGCCGGTCGACGGGCGGGATGCTCACCCACGCCTCGGAGACCATCGGCGGGTTCATCAAAGAGGACGGGACGGTGACCGTCAGCCTTGCCCCGGTGCCGACGGACACGGCGGCGGCGGCGGCGGGGGCGGGGCACGAGGCGGAACAGACCTCTTGTCTGCTCTCCGACGACGGCGTCGTCGCGCACTCGCCGCATCCGTCTCACGCCGGGCCTCTGGGTCACGGCAGGGACGCCGCGCTCGGGTACTCGGGACGGCTCGGCCACCGCCCGCCCCCGCCGCTGCGTCCGGCTCAGGTCCGAGTCACGCTGCCGAGGGACGGTCCGTCCGCCAACAAGCCTCCGCGCCTGCTGTCCGTCAGGCCCAGGGCGCACTTTCAGAGATCGGCCGTGGCGCACTCCAACCGCTCGGCGGGGCCCAACGCCGCTCAGATCACTCTCACGCACCCTCCGTTTCCCCGGGCCGCCGGGTCCGAGGTGTCAGCGACGGGGGTCGGCGGCGGCGGCTGCGTCATGAAGATGGCGGTCTCTTCGCTGTTGGCGCCGCCGTGTGAGGACGCGGGGCTGACCGAGGAGCAACGCATGGCCAAGAAGAGAGAGTACTGGAGGGTGAAGAAGAGGGAGCAGAGGGCGGCCCGGGCCACTAAGCTGAAGCACGGCTTATTGCCGGCGTGGGACGCAGCCATGCAAAGGAGGAAGACCCACAAGCAGACGCCCCTTCAGCGGTCGGCCATGACGGCCAATACCGCTACGCAAATCAGGAATTCTGCCAAACTGAAAATGAACGTCCTCCCCTCCTGTAATGTTAATGTGCCTAATCCTCAGCAGGCGAAGCAGATCAAAGTGGAGAGAGAACCCGTACCGGCCGCTGACCTAAATATTCCACCTGATGAACGAGCCATCTGTCCAATCAAACTGGCCCCCTCGCCGTCGCCTCCGCTGGCCTCGCCTCAGCCAGAGCCGGATCCAACCCTTAGTGCCGAAACCCAGGCGACCACTCTTCTCGCCGTGGCCTCCATGAAAAAGCTGCTGGAAGAATCCCTCAGCACCGTGACTGAATGTCAGCCCGCCGCTATAAAAACAGAGCCGCCGCCTCCGTGTAAAGCCGAGAGAGAGGAGGACGTCTCAGACGAGCACTCGGTGCAGGAGATGAAATCGGAGATCCCGGAGGCCTCCCTAGGAGGAGAAGAAGACGACGACAAGCTGCCGTTGGCTGCCAACCTTACGCTGCAGATCAAAAGCTGGCAGGCGGACCCTGATGACTTGGGGCACGCCTGTCCGCGAGACCCTTACCCTTATGCCTCAACCCAGACCGGCGAATCCTCCCCACCGCTGTCCTCCACAACCCCGGACCCCCAGTGCCCCACTGCCTTAGGCGAGGGGGGTCCGACGCAGACGTTGTCTCCCCTACGTCGGGCCAAAAGGCTGTGCACCAAAAAGTCGGGCAATCACCTTCAGCATTGTTGTTCCTCCGAGCCGCCGAGGCTGCACCCCTCACCCGCCACACAGCCGCCGCAGCCACAAAGGGTGCAACCGGCGGCGGCGGCGGCGGCGGCGCCTTCACGATGCCTACCGCAGCCTCGGCCGTCCGCCCCACAGCAACCGCTCAGGAGACCGTTGTTCGTGGAGCCTGTGGGGGTGGAGGGCGGTATGAGCTGTGGCAGCAGCCTGCAGGAGAAGAGGGAGTACTGGAAGCTGAAGAAGAGGCAGCAGAGGGCCCGCTCCAAAGCCAGGCAGAAGGGGGGGCTGGGTCACAGACAGAACAGCAGGCTCTCGTCCCAAAACAACGTACAGGTATGTTGAGTGTCCAGACCCATGCATTCATGATGATGATATTTTCCAAATACAGTTTTCACAATACGGATGTAGACCTGCTTACATTCACAATTGCATCTTAATGAATTGAGGTTATATGCTTTTTAATGGAAGGTATGAATACGAAGGCGTGAGAGCACATTGGACTTAATCGAGGAGTAGTAACATATTCTCATGTTCTGAATGCACCGATCATTGAACTGTTAACAATCACCAAGATTAAGCTTGAAAAACTGTTTTTTCTTGTTTGGTATCTCAGTCTCTGAATCCCCTCTCGGTCAACAACGCCCCGTCGGGGAAGAGCCCGATGAGTCCGCCGGCCAAACGCTGCCTGCAGCCCAAGGCCCCCACCGCCACCCTCACCGCGGTGCACAGCATCCCCACGCTGCTGGTGGTCAGTCCCACCGCGTCCAACGACGGGCGCTGCCCCGACCTGCTCCAGGTGAAACCGCCGGTCTGCAGCTCCGCCTCCTCGCCCGGCAGGGGCCGGCGCGAGGTCAACGCCGGGCCGCCCTCCGGCGCGTCCTGTGACCCCGACGCGTCGGAGTGCCACAAGGGCGCGACGGCGGGCGGCAACGTCGACGCCCCCTCGTCCGACGGGGCGTCGGGCGCCGAGCTGCGTCTGGCGGGGAAGCCGACGCCCGAGTCCAGGGTGAGGAGGTGGGCCGTGCACGAGAATAGCAACGCGGCGCCGGCTCTCGCTACTCTCACCCCCCCAGACAATCCGCTGTCCAGCATCAACCTCTTCCCCATCGAGCCCCTCGTTCCGACCTCGGGTTGCAACGCCTCTTACGGCAGCCCCGTGAGGCCCGCCCACGCTCGGCCCCCCAAGCCCAAACCCGCGCAGGCCTCCCCGACGAAACTGGTGCCCTTAAGCACCCTGGCCCCCCCGAAACCCATCCCGGGGGAGTCCCAGGACGAGTTCCTGAGGCGGAAGAGGGAGTACTGGAGGGTCAAGAAGAAGGAGCAGAGAGCGAGGAAGGCCATCCGGGACCGGGAGCTGTCCCAAAGGAGAGCGCCTGGCAACTGGAAGCCCATCAGGCCCGCCAAGGACCAAGAGCAGCCCCATTACACCGAGAACCAGGTAGGGGCTCCGAGTTGATCCCCCGTCTCAAGTCGTCGTCCGTCACGGTAAACCCCCCCGGCTCACCTTGTTCTCCGTGTGTTTCTTATAGGACCCGGGAGATTGTGACCCTGCCTACGAGGACTCGGAACATCTTATGAGGCAAGCGGCACCGGACGTTACGGATAAACCTCCCAACGTCTGTAGAAGGGCAACCCTAAAAATGAGATTTACATCGTTTTTTTCCCCTTTCTTTTCCTCCGCAGCTCGACCTCAGACGCTGAGATGGGCTATTATTCGTACTCGAGCGACACCGTCCCGCTAGAAGGTGAATTGATGCTTGCATTAGCTATCTGCTAAATCTGAACTACATTGCCTCTTCATTTCCTTTACTTATCTATTTTATTTTATTTTATTTTATGACAAAGTACTTTGATTCTGCCTCGTGTAGGAAAAGTGCTACGTAAATAAAGTTGCCTTGCCTTGAACGTAACCCCTTCACATTGAGCTTTACACCCGTGTGTCCTCGTCCTCGTCCCCCCAGACGGTGACGCCGACCACGGCTGCGGCGGCGGCGGCGGCGGCGGCGAGGACCTGGGCTCCCTCTCGGACGGCGCGTGGCGGAGCCGCTACCTCATGGACCACGACCCGCTGAACCAGCTGCTGGTGTGCATGGTGTGCGGCGACCTGCTCTACTCCCACAGCCTGGAGGGCGTCCGGGCCCACATCGAGGAGGCCCACCCGGACACCCTGGACCTGGAGCCGCCCGAGTGCCGCCGGATCCTGGACGCCTGGGACGAGCAGGTGTCCCAGCGGGAGCGCTTCTTCACCAGCCAGCTGCAGCGGCACGGCGCCACTCTGGCAGGTAAAAGGACGAGGGGTTTAACAGGGTGACCCCCCCCCCCCCCCCCCCCCCATCCCCATCACTGAGGAAAGGTCTCGGTGTGTAGGGGGCGGTTAAGAAGGGGAGACCGGTGTGTGTGTGTGTGTGTGTGTGTGTGTGTGTGTGTGTGTGTGTGTGTGTGTGTGTGTGTGTGTGTGTGTGTGTGTGTGTGTGTGTGTGTGTGTGTGTGTGTGTGTGTGTGTGTGTGTGTGTGTGTGTGTGTGTGTGTGTGTGTGTGTGTGTGTTTTTAAAATGGAGAGAAAACGACCAGCTTTTACAGTTGTGCTTTTAGATCCCATTTCTGTGTTTTCATTCTGTTTGGGTGTGTTCAATAAATTAGGATTAGTGTGAAGGAAAGCTTATTTGAGTATGTCTCAGGCTGAATATTAACTGATGTTGTGGACGCGGGGATGCAAAGACTGGGAACAGGAGAATAGGAGATCAAATTCATAATTGATCAAAATATTTTGACTTCGGTGTGACTGAAAGAGATTTTGAGACATCTTACCTCTTCAACGATATATATCATTGCATGTGTCGGGAACTGCACGTTGTATTTCCTCTGCAATCTACAAACCTAGTTCACCGCATATTTCTTTTCCAGAAGCGAACGGGAGCTAAATTGGAAAAACCTCAAAAGGGACAAGAAACAAAAGATTACACACCAGAGATGACCATCATGTTCCCTGTCATCTACCGTTCTTCTTTTCTGTGATTGCGATGGCTTTTTGTTGATCACTCATCTCAGTCATCTTCAACCGGCCAATCTCCCAATCCATCGTCCCCTCACTCACAAACAAGACCCAGAGATACTTGAACTCCTTCACTTGGGGTAAGGACTCATTCCCCCCCCCCCCCCTTTGTTCATGGGCTACTTTTAATTGAATGCTGTACAGGGAACACGCCTACAAGTTTGTTTATATTTTACCTAATTTCTAACGGAAACACAGAGCACAAGTCTTAACAAGGTTTTTTGTAATATTGTAATTATTTGGAAAGAGTTGACAAATTGCAGACTGTTTACTATGTTATTACTGCACAAATAAACGGTTTGCATTCACACTTGATACAGTATGTATACTCTTAACTAAATTATGCATGTCATTTTCTAGCTGCTTAATGCATTAGTGACCTTACACCACTGATTGCCAGCTTTTTTTAAATTTGTACCCAACCTTCTTAGACAGGTGTAGATCTAGTTAGAACATCAACTCCACTTCACCATGCGAAAAAAACATGTCGACTGTAAACATGAAACAAGACTTTTTTTTTTGTTACAATCAAGTTATATGTAAGTAATATGCCAAATCGTTTACTTGTACAAATTGGGTTTCTTACAATCCACCTTTCAATGGAAATGTAACCTTGTTTATTTATTGCAAGCTTCGTCATACAGCTTGTTTAGTTATTATTGGTATGCCTAGCTAGTTTTGTGTTGATTCTCATCTGTGGATACTCCACTTTTTCTTGCATGTGCTGTAAGTGGATGCACAGCGGGTTCAAAATGGGCGCGATGCGTTTACATGTTGACCAACTCATTGGCTCTCTAATGTTGTATGTTCCATTGAGCACATAGTCTTTAACTCGTCATTTTATATTTGAATAAAACCAGAGGAAAAAAAAACCTGCACGACAAGTTTGGTATCGGTAACAAATCAAGCCATTTGAGAATGTAATTTTGAAGCTAACTCGTATGTTGTTTAAAAAAAGGAATGCTTTTTTTTTTCTGAACAAATAAATATTTTATACCTTTGGGGTGGTTGTTCCTGTGATTGAATCTCACCCTCCCACTCAACAATTAAATTACTCTGTTCAGATCCGGACGAGTAATTACATTTTGCACTGGATCAGAAATATTGCTGTAACAGTATTAGCCTGAAGACACCGTACAAGCATTTCAACATGCTCATCTGCTGTTGAAGTATAAAACACAGCCCACCACTCACACCACTACTGAATCATTTATGAAGACCAAATAACAGAAACCCAGTCATGTGGGAAATTCTTTATTTCACTATTCATTGCTTGAACGCCATTCATTGCTTGAGATAAGTGGCTACAAATGGACCTTCTCTGTACTCTCTCTAATCCACGCTAACCGTTGCTCTTTAGCGACATTTCCAACACAAACGCAGCCACACATCTTTCTCACACACACACACACACACAGACAGACAGACAGACAGAGACACACACACACAGAGAGAGACAGACACACACAGAGAGAGACAGACACACACAGAGAGAGACAGACACACACAGAGAGAGACAGACACACACACGATGAAGGCGCTGTTCACTGCTTCACTCCCCGGCTGTGCTGGGGCTCCTCCTCAAGCGTAACGTCCACTTCCTGTCGGGCCGGCCCGGCTCCCCCCTCGTCCCCGGGGACCCAGGGGTCGGTCTCCGGGGGGGGGTGTGGCCGGTGGCTCTCGCCCGCCGGGCTCTGGAGCTCGCGGGGGCCTGCGTCCAGGCGGAACAGCGTGGGGACCCGGCCCAGCACGGCGTTGGCCTCCTGGAGGCCTGAGACCCACTGGTTGAGGGTGGCCTGGTCCCCCTGGCCCGTCATGCACATGGCGAACACCGGGCCCTCGTCCACTGGAGGGAGGGAGGGAGGGAGGGAGGGAGGGAGGAAGGAAGGAAGGAAGGAAGGAAGGAAGGAAGGAACGGGGTCTTTGGTTTTTGTTGCATTGAAAACGATGCATGTCAAGATAGGGGGTGGGTCTCCATTGAATGTGCACGTGCTGTAAACACACTGCCGGCACGGAGCTCAGGAGGTCGAGCGGGTCGGCTGGTAGCCGCAAGGCTGCTAGTTCGATCCCCGGCTGGAGGTGTGCTCCTGACGAGCTGTCAGCCGGCGGTGTGTGGGTGTGTGGGTGTGTGTGTGTGTGTGTGTGTGTGTGTGTGGGTGTGTGTGTGTTGGTGTGTTGGTGTGTTGGTGTGTTGGTGTGTTGGTGTGTGGGTGTGTGTGTGTGTGTGTGTGTGTGTGTGTGTGTGTTGGTGTGTTGGTGAATGGGTGAATGGGTGAATCTTAGGCGATATTGTAAAGGCCTCTGGTTACCAAAAAGCTCTGCACAAAAATGCAGTCCATTTACCATAAAGTACAATATGCACACATTTGTGTCAGACCTTTGGGTAACACAATACATTACAGTGTTCTTGTTGCAATGCCTTTGTACATGTAATGCAATACAATACTGTAATGCAGTACAGAATGTGATTGCTCTTTCGGATCGGGCCAGTATGTAATGTGTAACCTGCCCTTAACCTCCTAACCACACTGTGTAATGTGGCATGTTAACTACATGTTGTAACAGTACTGGCACTGTAACAGGACACTGTATCAAAACATTGTTTAGAAAGCACTATGACATGCGATATCTACTGTAACGCATGATCAGGCAAAACAACCTTGTATTTCTGATTCCTATTGCTATTCATTCTAGTCTGTCCAGTTGTTATTTTCAAACCAGGTTGTGCAGTACAACAACTTTAGCATTTTTTACTTAATGTTTTATATTTGGTTATCAGGTCTTACAGTCCTCCACGTCAAAATCGTCTCCCAGGTCGCCCATGTCCCGCTCCAGCTCCAGGCTGAGCTGTAGAGGGTAGTAGAGAGACCGCTCTGGGTCGTAGGGCTCCTCCACCTGGTGGACACATGCGGTACCGCAGGCAGAACACGGAGACGGAGCAGACATTAAGGCATTACATTTCATTACACTGAGTCCTCTAGGACAAACGTTGATCCAAAGCGACTTATATGTGAGGCCGAGAAGAATCAACTCTAGAATCATAATTGGAGTACAAAAAGTCAATAAAAAAAGATTCACGGAACAACGCTAACCCAATCATAAGCCTACTTTGGACAGTACACATCGTTATATACACTACAGGCAACTATGATATGATAATACATGTGTGACACAATCTTTGTTAGACTTTTCCTGGTATTGCCTGCAGCGTTATAGTAAAGTATAGTCAAATAATAATAATGATTGCAACTATGAATGTATCTCAGTGAGTGACGGCCGGTCGGGTGGGGTCACCTTCTCCCCGGGGGGCAGCGGGTCGGCCCTGAGGACGTAGTAGTGCACGCAGACGTTCCTGAGCCACAGCGGGAAGGGCCCCTCCACAAACACCGGCCGGCTGGGGTCGTGCTTGGCCAGCAGCTCCACCTGGTCCGGGCTCTGGGTACCTGCGACCACACAGCGCCACGGTAGCGCTCGGGTTAAATGGGTACAGAGAAGTCCCAGTCGGTCACGCTGTGTCTTGGTTCTGGGAAATAGTCGAGTGATTAATTCACTCCTACCCCGAACATTACCTCATTGTAAGGTCCTAAAGTTAGGAAAGTTACACAACACCCAAGTTGTAATCACACTGGTTACAATGGCAATTACAATTAGGGCATTTAGCAGACGCTTTTATCCAAAGCGACTTACATCGGTTAGTATACACATTGACGCACCGACGGCAGAGTCAACCATGCAAGGCGACAGCCAGCTCACCAGGAGGAATTAGGGTCAAGTGTCTTGCTCAGGGACACATCAGCACTAGGAGGAGCTGGGGATCGATCTAGCAACCTTTCGGTTACAAGACAACTGCTCTGACTCCTGAGCTCGGCCTGGTTCGGTGTAGGACGTTTTGTGTCACTTTACCGATTTCTTAGGGAGCACAAAAACAATAAAACAACGTCCATTCTTACCCACTATATGCGGCAATGTGATCTCTTCTCCGGTCTCTGTGATATCTGTGTAGGGCATCTGGGAGAGGAGAAACACATTAAAAAGTTAGTAATTTCTTCTTCTTCGGCCCAAATGAATCGCCGTATCACTTGCCATACATTTTATTACCAGGTATTTGTTACAACAATTTCAAATTCAAATTACCCAAAGCCCATCACATCAAGGTACAACCAACTTTGTTTAAACATCAACATCAAATAGTAATACGTTAATAACGTTAAAAAAACGCTTGTAAAAGGCTCATAATCACACTTCCTTGATATGGTTTACACGTGAACCTCATAAACAACGCAAAGCCTGTTGGTTTTCGGTCTACGATTCACTTACACTAATAAAATAAAAGTATTTTAAAAATAAGTATTTAAAAAATACCCCCCCCCCCCCCCCGTAGACCTGGCCCTACCTGGTACACGGTGACCTTGGCGTCCAGGTCGTTGGCGATACGCGTCAGCCCCAGGCGGGCCAGGTCCACGGGGTCGCTGGGCAGCAGGCGGGGCACCGGGAAGGGGTTGACGTGCTTGAACCGGGGGAACCAGTACATCAGCCGCTGGTACTTCCTCATGGGGTGGCTCTTCTCCCCGAAGATCTGCACCAGCAGCACCTTGGTGTCCACGTTGGGCATGATACCTAATGGGGGGGGGCATAATGTCGTTTTTGCTGTGTCTCGGCTCCATCACAGAACATACACACCGTATACATCCAGACATAATATATTTAGTTATTATTACGGTTGTCACTATGCTATTCTGGCGGATAGACATAAACAATGACTGTCTTGTTAGCAGACATCATTTCCACATTGCCAACATCCTTTTATAAACTCTGCACGAGTGTGGGTGTGTGTTTGTGCGCCTGTGCGCGATTGCGCGCGTGTGCGTCAACACACACACACACACACACACACACACACTCACCGTGGTTCTCCATCTGCTCCAGCAGCTGCACAGCGCACTCCTGCTGCCGCGGGTAGTGGTTGAACATGCGCTGGATGAAGTTCCTGGGGACGAACACCTCCTTGGGGAAGACGTCCAGGAGCCGGTTGTAGACCGCCAGGTCCCGCTCCACGCCGAACTCCACCATCTTCTGCAGGGCGGCGTAGATGAACTCCACGTGGCCGCGCCGCCGCCGGTCCCTCTTGGTGAACGCCTCGATGGCCTTGTCGAAGGCGGCCTTGGTTTTGGCATTGCGAGCGACGCTCTCGAACAGCTCGTCTCGAGACAGCAACGACTTGTCGATCTCTTTTTCTTTCTCCTTCAGGTCAGAAGACGGGGGGGGGCTCTTTGCCCACGCAGAGCTGCCATGGAAATGCCTCGAAGCCTGTAGTAACATTTCATTTGTCAGTAAATTAAAGAACTGGTCGGTAATTATGGCTCTTAGAATACCAAGTTGTGTCAAGTCAATAGATTTGTATACTATTGAATGATATTAACGAGTTCAAGAAAGAAAACATGTCTCACTTGACTTTCAAAATACTGCCTACTTGACTATTAAGAAAAATAACGTTTTATTTTTCCCAGCCCCGAAACACAATCCAGGAGAATCATCTCATACAGAGCTGCACTATGAGCTGTGTTTACATTCCGTTTCTGCCAGTAAGCTTACCTCGCCATGAGAGTTGAAAGCGACGAGGGGCTTGGTCAACACTGGGGCTGTGGTCGACTGAAGAAGGTAAGCATACCGGTTGGCCGGCCTTGCTGAGGGTACCACTGACCCCAGACCCTGGAGCCTCAGAAGGCAGCGGGCGCACTTCATGGTAGACCCATTAGAACATGACCTTCAGGAGAATACGTTTAGATAAGCAGGATGATGACAACATGAAACGAAGGTGTTGGTTCAATTGCAATACTGAATTTAGGCCTTGGCTAATGGTTTACTTTGCCGATACTGTTAATACTGTTACTGTAATATCAGTAATACGCATGTAACATCAAGTATCCTTTTCAAATGTATATGACAGCACTTGAATACGTCCCATGGAAAAATCAGCCTTTTATTTGAATGATCAGAGGAAAAACTACGTACAGTTGTCGAGAAAATATGTTTCAAGTAGTCTCCTTCAGAGCAACCCGGCTTACGGGCATCTCCATGTTGAAAACACACAGTGGTCGTAATGAGCGTTACCTCGATCAGTGTCCGCTGAACACCTTCCACAACACTTTGGTTCCACCTCGGTTATACCAACATGCGTAGGCGCACTACCAAACGTGGCCACGTGGTGGCAGGATATCCCCGCGAAACTAAAATCAATCTCGGCTAAACTTTTTTTTTTTTGCGTACAGTGATACAATTTCATAGGGGGGGGGGGGGACTGTAACCAGTATTGAAAAAGTTGGAGAACATGTTTCAAAAGACACGTTTTGTACAGCAGAATCGTTTAAACAGAGGAAGACTAAGAAGCAGGAGATGAGAGCCACTCAACGTGCCTGGATAATGAGGATTTATTGACAGCATAGCTTTAGCTCCGTGTCAAAGTGATCTTCCGGATTACCGTCCGGACGTGTGGAGCGCGTTTTGGAGAGCTGTTCCCTGACCGCGTCTCTCACACTGCCATGCGTGCTGGTCCTCTGTGCTGCTCGGCTCAAAAGCACCTCGGCAGGAGGGTGGGGGTCCATGAAGTGTTACCTCTGACCAGCAGCTTTCAGCATGGAAGATACACCCCCGACCCGAGTCTGACTTCTAGAGGTTTTTAGTGTTTAAAGCTCGGAATATGGATAGCTCCACGAACAGCCTGGGTGAGTTATACCACCACAGCATCATGTGTTACACTGACATGTGTGTTTGAGTTGACTGGGTGTATGATGCGCGGTTGTAATTACGACGTTGTTATTAGGCTTACAAGCCTCAAGTTTCGAAAGTCGGGAAAGGGTGTGACATAATTCCGTTTTACAGACTGTTGTCGGAAAAGTGAAAATAACAGCTAGTATTCAGGTATACTTTTTGACACGAATCCAATCATGTAAACAGGAACATTGTGGATTCATCGATTGAAGGTAAAGGGGGTTTGGCAGCCAATCTCTGTTTGATAATAACTATGCATATGAAACAACCATTCAGATTTAATTGCAAACTATTCTTAAAAATGCTGATTTGATTGGGAAACAATAATACTTTTGCGTATACCATAGCTAGTGTAACTACTGGGCCATCTTGGCCGATTAGCTGTGGATTGCCACAAATCATCTCTGATTCAAAAGGTTCAGTGAAGGTTCAATGAAAATGTGGGAAACCACCTGCCCTTCCCTAATATTAAAGCTATCCTATCTCCAACGATACCCATAACGAGTCAATGTGGCAAGTTGGCAGCCAAGCTGCCCAGCCAGCCTGCATGGTGAGTTTACAAGCCCAGGGTAACAGTAAACATCCTATTATAGGCGCCTGGCAGCATCCTGTCGTTAAAACAGAATAATAATCGTGTAACCGTCTTGCTGAAGTACAGAAAGCCATCAGCAGTGCAGAGTGCATCAGTCTATTTATTGTTACAATTGTGCAACTATTCATATCGTCATTTATAGACACACATTTTTGAGTTTATCACATCATATCTCACTTTGTGGTGCATATCTTATTATTTATCCTGAATGACCTCCCGCTTTAAGTGCTGTGATGTCAGTCAGACGCACAAGCCAAACTGCCATTGACAACACGATAAACAGGAACAACCAATTAAGGCCTGTCCAGTTACCCATATTTCTTAATGGCTGCACTGTTCTGCAATTTGAATATGTCAGCATATTTCCTGTATTTCCTTTGTCCTTACTCATGGTTGCCCCTATAGAAATCAGCTTTCACTGCTAAAACGTGCATTTAATGGCTAGAATTGATAAGCCATATCAGCTGTCAAATCCTTATCTGGGCTCATGTGGTTCATTAATCATAACTTAAAACTTGAAGCACTCCCTTCCACTTGGACGAGTTTCACTTCCTACTTTCTATACTTAGTCAATCATCTTCAACTCTGTGATTACCTTCACAACACAGTTGGCAGCATATACGTTTATCGTTCCTATTCTCTTTATAGTATCCTTAAATACTTGATATTGTGTTACACTTGACACAAGATAATTTGTTACACTGATATTGTGTTACACTGACACATGTCAGTGTAACAATGGCCAAAACAGCAAGCAAAAATATCAGTTTTTTAACATCCAGATGAGTAATGTAATAATAATAATAATACATTTAATTTAGAGGCGCCTTTCAAGACACCCAAGGTCACCTTACAGAGCATATAGTCATCATTCAAAACTATGTAAAACAGACTAGGAATAAAAGGAAAACAGAGGTTAAACATGAAGAATAATAATAATTAATAACACTCAAAGACGCCTAAAGTGAAGGGGGGACCTCACTAACCACCACCAATATGTAGCACCCACTTGGGTGGGTTAGTTGCATACCTAATATTATGTCCATTTTCCAAAGTACCTTATAAAAGGACCGTGTGAATCCTGAATCATATAAAATATCACATGAAGAAAGAGGAAACGGCCCTACCAAAGAACATGCGTAGCTCGTAAATTTAGTCTACCGTTTGACGAGCAAGTGCAGTCTTGCACCATACGTCACGACAAAAGGCCTCATGGCATTACGTTTGCCCCCGTGCAAACAAAGGCGGCTCTTTACATGCGTTTATCTTTATTGAGTCACGCATGAACGCAGCCTTCAAAACACACCGCAAAGAGGGTATATTGCCCCTCATCTACCCCTGAAGTGCAAAATAAAAATCGTTTCAAAGGAGGATCTCCTCCGACCACAGATTTGCATAACGCAAAGTGAGGGAGTCATTATGAAATTGGGTGTCCAGTTTCATAGTGTTTCCTGTGACACCTCCGTTTGGAGCTTGTTCTCACCTACTTCCTCAAACACTTGGCCCCTACCTCCTCCAAACAGAGGCTAAAGGGGGGCAGGCGTGGGCGGCCCACTCGTGCACTACTGTTTGGCAGCAGGGCATGTGTATCGGGGCTACAGAAAGGGGGCGGAAAGTGGCGTGCAACTGGCAGCCACCGGCGGGCGTGCCCATCCAGAGCTGGTGATTGGACGACGTCCTGGTTTACAGCCAAGCTCTTACGTTTACACTCTTACACTTTAACGACTTGGGCGCAATTCGGTGTGTCAGGGAAAACCATTAAAAACAAAACAAGATTGTTCTCGGTTGTGCTACTCGTGCCTCATTATCACAGTTGCAAAAAACATCTCCAGAGACGCAGAAAGTGATCAAAACAACGGCTCCAGCGTTTCCCTCTCCGGCTCCCAGCACCACCATTAATAAAAACAGGTTTGTTTTGATCGGTTTCCCAGATGCGACGTGTCTCAGCGGTGAGTTTGCGCCACAGTGAGCGCAGCGTGGTCTCCCGCCTCCTCCTCCGCCGCCAGTCCACCCACAGGTGTTCTGCTTTCGTTTGTCTTGTCCCTTCAGGGAGGGGGGGGGGGGGGGGGGAGGCGTTGTTTGTTCTGTCGGCGGTGGGTGGTGGTGTGCGTGCCAGGCGGTGCAGTAAAGAGGCAGGGAGTGGAGCGGAGTGGAGTGTGGAGTGGAGTTTGGAGTGGGGATCATGTGATGGAGGCTGGTGGGAGAGGGGGTGGATCGTGGCCCGCGGGGGCCCGCTGATGCCGAGTGCTGCATGTGTAAGCCATCTGTCAGCGCGAGCGTGAGAGAGAGAGAGAGAGAGAGAGAGAGAGAGAGAGAGAGAGAGAGAGAGAGAGAGAGAGAGAGAGAGAGAGAGAGAGAGAGAGAGAGAGAGAGAGAGAGAGAGAGAGAGAGAGAGAGAGAGAGAGAGAGAGAGAGAGAGGGAGAAGTTGCCGTTGCACGAACGAATATCAAGTAATCACAGGAATTTTGGTCTTTGAAACCACCGGCCTGATGATTTAGCACAGGGAAAGAGAACAAAAAAAAGATCCAAGCCTAATGATCTATAAAGCGTTCAAAACATTGGTTGATTTACGAGCAGATCTAAAAGGATCATTTATCCTTCTCATTCGTTGGTTTGAAACGCTCTCCTCAGTCCGTAGCGGCAGAAGCGATGCCAATGCGGCCGTGGGACTCGACTCAACAAAGAAGTCGGTCTTAGATGCGACGGCTGTGCAAGTATCAAGCTGGCAGCCCAACAACCTGGATTGAATCCCAAGACTCAATCCTCCTCCTCCTCCTCCTCCTCCTCCTCCTCCTCCTCCTCCTCCTCCTCCTTCTCCTCCTCCTCCTCCTCCTCCTCCTCCTCCTCCTCCTCCTCCTCCTCCTCCTCCTTCTCTCTCTTCAAGGATCACTTGTGGTTTTTCCCGCTTTTTTCTGACATCCACAAGGCCTCATCAAGGGCTCCATGCCTGCATTACAGGGGATGTGCCAGTGAAAACATGGCGTGCAATGTATTCTATAAATGTAGTCATGTGTATGCTGCTTCGAGGAGAAACTCAGGCCACACACAAGTGTTCGGAGTGAAGCATCTGGGGATTTAGGTGACGCTGATTCAACCACTTACTGTCAGTCCCGTCCTTCATCGCTAGCACCGTAATGAGCAGGAATGTTGATGTCTTTTTTTGGTTCCTGGATTTGAGCGTGGGAGCATAGAGAGAGAGTACAGAGAGAGAGAGAGAGAGAGAGAGAGAGAGAAGAGAGAGAGAGAGAGAGGAGAGAGAGAGAGAGAGAGGAGAGAGAGAGAGAGAGGAGAGAGAGAAAGAGAGAGAAGAGAGAAGAGAGAGAGAAGAGAGAGAGAGAGAGAGAGAGAGAGTGAGAGTACAGAGAGAGAAAGAGAGAGAGAGAGAGGTGGGAAGAGAAAGTGTGGGAGGGAAGCAGAGAGAGAGAGACAGAATAAGAGGGGAGAGAGATTTCCAGTTGCATCTCCTGACCTACACACATGCTACTCCCAGGCAAGAACGCCTGCCAAACTGGCTCCGTATCCTCACAGCGCCTTTTGTGTTGCAACCCCAGAAACAAAAAGAGGGAGCCAACGGGTAGAAGCGGGGGAGAGAGTGGCTGCGCTGGGCTCATGTTACTGGTGTAACCTGTACTGGACGGGAAGGCCTGCCATCCGTCTCCATGTGTGGGTGCATGTGCCACTATGGGCCGACTTGGAACTTGGTCTAAAGTCCCTGAGTTTCAGAGCACTTCAAGGCCACAAGGGTTGGAGCTAAGGTCCGCTGGTCATTAAGGCCGGCTGGGCTTAGTGTGATTTTGGGCACGGGGTGGATAGTGGGTTTTCTTAAAGCATGCGGGTACAACAGACTAATACAGAGTCATTGTTGTGCTTATGGTAGGGACAGCAGCGTGAATACAGGGGTTAGCTGGTCTGCACATGGCATGAGACGCCCCCCACACCCCTGCCACAACCCTTCCCGTCCATCGCACTCGTTCTAAGCTCTCCGTAGGTCACAACGCAGCTGTTTTGTGTTCGTATACGTCAGCAGTCCACAGCCCAGAGTCGTATGCAGCGGAACGTTGGTTCAGTGCATCCCGGATGGTTTCTGTCCACCTAACGCCTCGTGCCCACTGCACGTCAGTCAACGGACGTGGAAGGCGTGGCTGACGGATGGGGGAGTAGTCTTTGCAGAGGTATCCGTCAGCCAATCAAATCGCTTCGCCGGGTTCTTCCCGCTTCTTCCTGCTTGTTGCGAGGCAAGATGACCCGCTTTCCCGCTTTCCAGTATCGTCAGAGCCCGAGTCGCGTCACAGTGCTTAAATTTGCATACGCGATCTGATTGGATGACGGAACCGTCGCTGCCGAAAAAGTTGAACATTTTTCAACTTTCTGACGGTGGCGAACGCTCCAACTGAACGGACGGATCCACAATGCATTGCGCGTCCGTCCCCATTCAAAGTCATGGGCAACGGTCACTGACGGAGGTAGTGGGCACGGGGCGTAAGGCTTCAGATAGGGAGGTGTTCATGGTAACATAAGGCCCAATAAATCAACCCACCAGTTCATATAGTCACCGCATCCGCCAACACGTCGATGTTGTTTAAGCTGTCCTGGAACGTTGCCCAGTTGTTGTAACGTCAATCGCAATTCGCTAGAACTCGTCTCGTTCACGCATCAGAGACCAACAATGTGACCTTCACAACTGACACATTATTATATTACAGTGAGTCAAGCAGCACGATGCGTGTCGCAGCACAATTAGGAAGCATCCATTGTAGACGGCGCTTGAATTGGGCTCATCTGCCCTCCTGGTGTCAAAGGTCAGCCTCCCCACTGTGTGACATCCGTACAGGGAGTACAGCGACCATTCAAACTGTGTAATTTGTTCCCATTTACTCGAAAGGATAAATACGCGGAACAATCAATTTGGCGGGGATTACAAATCCTTAAAAAAAAAAATGAAAAGAGGAAGAGGGTAAGTTCCTGAGGAAGAAGGATCTCAGATGGTTGGAGGAATAACAATGTGTTCATCCATCAGGGTGTCACATCTCCACCACCATGTGTGTCTGTCCCCCGGCAGGGACTGAGGGTTTATTTATTTAAGAAGGGGAGCGCTTCTTTGATGCCCCATGCTGATGGATGGAGGTTTCCTTTTCCCACACACACACACACACACACACACACACACACACACACACACACACACACACACACACACACACACACACACACACACGAACACACACACACGCACACACACCCATGTGCGCACACACGCACACACACACACACACACGCGCCCGCACGCACGCACGCACGCACGCACGCACGCACGCACGCACGCACGCACGCACGCACGCACGCACACACACACACACACACACACACACACACACACACACACACACACACACAGACAGACACACACAGAGACACACTGATACACACACACCCACACACACACACCCACCCCCACACACACACACACACACACACACACAACAGGAGAGCGTGAGAGACAGACAGACAGACAGACAGACTGACAGACAGACTGTAATACAAGCAGTCAGCAGGACGCAGCCTTAGGCCCAATCCTATTTCTACCCCTTACCCCTTCCCCTTACCCCTTCAAAACAAGGGGGAGGGGTAAGGGGTAGACATGGGACTGGGCCTTGAGCATGTGTTTCTCCTTGCCTCTGCCTGCCCTCTCCCTGGAGGCCCCGGCGCTAGCCGTGCAAATAAAAAGGAGAGGAATGTCTCTAATTGCTAATCATCAGGATGTTTCTGCTGCAGAGGCTTCAGTGGGTCCGTGGTCCGAGAGCGGAACCGGTTTACCGCCTAATCTCTGTCTTATGCTTCCACCTAGTGAAGGAATTAGACAGCCAAGGGCCTAATCCTCTCCTCAAATATCAGTCGCTTCAGGTAGATTTGAATGAAATGGACGTGTGGATTTAAACGATGATTTTATACACTCATATACAAATATGTGTTTCGATCAGGGCTTTTATTTGAAGTTTTGTTGTTTTCCCCAAAACATCCTAAAACCGGTGTGTGTGCATATGTACAAGTGTGTGTGTGTGGGTGTGTGTGTGTGTGTGTGTGTGTGTGTGTGTGTGTGTGTGTGTGTGTGTCTGTGTGTGTGTGTGTGTGTGTGTGTGTGTGTGTGTGTGTGTGTGTGTGTGTGTGTGTGTGTGTGTGATTGTAATTTCATTTTCCCATCCAGTTGCTCTGCATTCTGCTCATAGCCTCCAGATACATGGGAGGGGGCGGGACCATCTCGCAGCAACTATTTTTTTCTTCTTTCAACTTCCTGTTTGGTCTGGCAGCAGCATTTCGTTTGCAGAGATAGTCTAACCGTTTCATCGGTATGTCCAACATTATCTCACTTCCCTCGTATCACAGAGCACTTCCTTTCGTGTTTCAGTGACTGACTGTTGATAATCGTTTATATGAATATAACCACTACCTAACTCAAACTAACTCAAATATTGCAGAACAAAGTGAGAATATCCTGTGTCGAGAGGACAGCTGTGCCGTTTTAAAACATTGTAGATTATGCATGTCACTGAGCTAGAAATGACTCATACCGTATGAGCTTTAAGTATCTCTTGCAGTTCTTTTGCAGTGTTTATCAGCTGGCAAGAGGCAGTGGTGTTCCTCTGAGCGTGAATCAGATGCAAGATTAACTATTTTCTGAGAAGCGAGGTTAAAGAAATGCCAGGCTTGTGGGCAGCAGTTATTCCTTCCCTTTTCATCTTCTTCTAATCCAACCATCACATCTTTTTAGCGACCGTTTCTTGCAGTCAGGGCGTGACGCACGGCGCCTCTCTTCATCTACATTAACACTTAGGAACATTCAGCAGACGCTTTTACCCAAAGGGACTTACAATATATCGGTATGTCGGTACAGTAAGGATGTTCATAGAACCAGGGGCCAAGCACTAACTAATTGCTAGGTTAACCCATTCCTCGTATACAACAGAGATAGCTAGGACAAGATCTTCACTTCACTACCGTGTTTTAGCTGAAGGCCCGCCGTTACCGCGCCCCGCCTTAATTGGCGTGTGATTCTCCCGCTCCCTTTCCCAGGCCGGTGTCAAACTCTTATAGTCGTAGCGTCTGCTCTATTTCTGAGTAACATGAGTCATAAGTAGTGTCAAGTGTTTGTCTCCTTCCAGCTTCCCAGGATTATCTGATCCCGGGGGCGGGAGCCCGCCGGGAGGCCTGGGATTTGGTTTTAGAGAATCGAACAATCTTTTTGACCGATCAGTATTGCGACAATATATATTATTTGCCCCGTAGAGGAAGTATTTGGGGAATGATGGTAGGAATTGTGGACGGAGTGACCAACAGGGTCAAAGAAGGGTAGAACCAGGCCCTGTTCAGTTCAACTCTGAGAGAATGGGTTTTAGAACTGGGTCACTTTACTATAATACAGCCTGAGCATTACTGAAAACCCCTTTGTATTAATATATAGTTATAATGACAGTATATTAGGTATTAAGTATGTTATATTATAGTTTCGATTATACTTATTGTATAGATAATAGTATATATTTAGAGCATCAACCGTATCATATGTTATCGTGGTTATCATTATGCTAATGCTAAAAGTATTCTGACCACTGAAAACGACCATATGTAATAAAAATACAAATAAAAAAATCCAACTACTTAAACTTAATTCCAACTCGAGTCGCCAAACCGTGGTGGCTTCCGGCCAAGAACAAACCCCTTGGGCGAGCGGAGCCCGCACTGTTAAAGGCAATGGGAGCAACAGCAATGGGAACCGCTACTGTGTAATTACCTCAGTTTGCGGCTCCGGGTCCTGTTATTGCTTCACTAGCATGGAGCTGAGGAGCTATAAAGGGCCCAGTGGAGGACAGGGGACGGGTTTATGAATAAGTAGCTCCGCCTACCTCGTTCTACACTTGTACACTGTAATGCCTTAAAGGTAGCCTGGGTATACCCATGCTGCCTTGCGTGCGATTTCATTTCGCGCTGCTAGGCAGCCTGGATTCCATGGATGCCATGGATCCGATTTTCGCCTGAGATCGGGAACCATCAAACACAGAACGGGGAGGGACGGCAAGACGATGACGACGTCTATGTGACACACCCTTCGTCTTCTTCCTCATCTAATTTTTGTCTCTCTACATACGTCATCGGGTATAATTGATCAATTGGCTATGAGCTACATACAGACTCATATGATAGACAATCATAGCGCCCAATAAACGGCCTCGGGCAATCGTAAGACACGTCTCAAATACGAGAAAATGAATGAAAGTTAAAGGGGACATATTATGAACACTTGAATGTTACCTCCCACTTCCCCACTCCCCTCCAATCAGAGCATAGCTGCGATTTTGTGGACCAGTGGACGAGCAGCTCCGGCGGGGGGAACTCGGCGGCAGCTCAGCTCCGGGAGTACAATCCCTTTCTCGGCCGGAGCTGCCGGACTGCCGCCGAGCGCCCCCCGCCAGACTGCCGCCGAAGCTTTGGCAGCATTCTGGGAAGGGGTTCAATCTGGACTTCAGAGAGTCCAGGCCAATGTTCTGTTCCCCCAATTCTCCTCAACCATGGCCGAGATATCCCCCACTACGAGTCTGAACTTGTTGTGGGAGTACCAGAGATGTCAGACGCAGTCTTTATGTTTCATAATATCATCCGAGGCGCACATAGCTTTTGGCCGTGATATTAGATATAATATTATATAACTACCTATATATTATATAATATTACTATTATTATTATATTATATTACATTTATATAGATATAGAGCTCAAGCAAAGATATTTCCAAAAAACAGGTGCAAAAACATATTTTGTGGAACTCAAATACTATGTTTACTTGTTGGGAAAACACCATAATATGACTCCTTTAATGCGTACATATCCCAATTAAATGTTTGAGTAAAGCATGGGCGTGTGGGTAGGCTACCAAACAACTTTACTTAACTCTTGACTTTGAAGAGTGGGGTGAAAGAAGACTTAAGTGAGTCTCAAGCTTGAGAATGTTCTCTTGCTTGTGAGCCTTGTTGTTCCGCTCAGATGGATTCGCTCCAGCAACACCAGCATGAGAATGAATTCTGCTTTTCCATCCTCGAAACTCACATGCTCAGACACAAACACCACACACTTATAAACACTCTCAGGTCCGATCACTGCACCATCACACACATACACAAAAGTCTTGGGTTTTAGCCCTCTGCAGGCATGCACGCACACACATGCACACACACGCACGCACAAACACACACACACACACACACACACACACACACACACACACACACACACACACACACACACACACACACACACACACACACACACACACACACACACACACACACACACACACACACACACACACACACACACTTCTCTTCCATTCTCTAACGGTCAACAAATAAATGCATGCAAACCATCACAGGTCAGAGGTCAGGATGCAGTTCTGGAGATGGCCATGGGGGGCTGTAGGTTTTTTCAAGAAACTTTTTCTTTATTTGTTTTTTTTTTAAATACAAATGAGGGACAGTCCTTAACAATAGCAGGAATCCAATTTGACAAACACTACAATAATCCAAACAGACTAATAAACCAACAGACTAACAAAATGAAAAAAAAAAAAATTGCGTCTCTTCACCGACTTTGTGTGTCGTTGTGCGTCCCCACAGACGACGTGTCCCCGGACGGCGGCGGCGAGGGCCTGCATCGGACCTCCTTGATGGAGGTGCGTCTGCAGGCTCAGGAGGACGACATCGTGCTGCTCAAGGCCTCGCTGGCCGACGCCCTCCGCAAGCTGCGGCTCCACGACCAGCTCATCGCCCTGCTCAAGGAGCACGTGGTGGCAGCAGGTGGGTCCCGTCACACTAGGGCTGCTCCATTATGGGAAAAATCATTATCACCATTATTTTTTGCCAATATTGATATCACGATTATTCAAACGAGTATTTTTGAGTTCGAAAACATGATGTATTTATTCAGCACGTCTCTCCCAAAAAAAAACACTTTGCCACTGAGAAAATAAATTGAAATCTTGATTATATTTTCTTTGTGATCGTTTGACGCTAAGATCGAAATCGCGATCAAAATTCGATTAATCGCCCAGCCCTACGTCACACTCCCCTTCCCTTTGTTCATCTGAGGACGTCCGCTAACTGTAGAATCAACAACAGTGTCCGGCTCGACAGCTTCAGTGTAACTGCTTCCTGGTCGATGTGCTCCATGATATTTTTGAGCCGCTGTTTGCTGTTTAGTTTGTGTTGCATGGTTGTACCTCACGGTTTGCAATCACTTGGTTTTGGTGGAGGACGAAATAATGGCGTTCCACCGTAGACCTCGAAAAAACAAAGCGAAATAAGGGAAATACAACCCAAAAACCTGAAATGGTTGTTATTAGATTAGATAAGATAACACTTCATTAATCCACCAGAGGAGAAATTCTTGTGTTACAGTATAGTAGCAGTGAAGGGTGATACAAGAATAATACAAGATATAATGCAATGCAATGCAATAAAATACAAAGTATTGCCAAAGGGATCCCTAGAATACCTCAACCCCTACCCGCTCGTGAATGACATGGATCATCGCTCCCCATGACCCACGCTGGACCAAAGCATCCGTTCCATCACCAGGCTTCATAAATAGCTATTTATTGTGCTAACAATTACAATTAGGGAAATTAGCTGACGCTTTCATCTAATGCGACTTACATCAGTTAATACACACATTGACGGCAGAGTCCACCGTGCAAGGCGACAGCCAGCTCGTCAGGAGCAGTTAGGGTTAAGTGTCTCGCTCAGGGACTCACCAACACTCGAGCTGGGGCTCGAACTAGCAACCTTTCAGTCACAAGGCAACTGCCCTACCTCCTGAGCTAAGCCTGCTGCGTTCTTATGCTCCCAGTGATCCGGAGGCCTCGTTCGCCGCCAACCCCCCGCCGGGCCACCCGGGGCCCTCCTACCCAATCAGGAGCCGGCGCTCGGCCAGCGTCACCGCCGAAACCCTGCACTACGCGGCCTGCAGGTGAGCCGCCCACACGGCCGCGCCCCGGGACCCCGCGGTGGTGACCCCACCTCACCGTCAGGGCCCGGGATGGAGGAGGAGGTGCCCTCCTGCTGGGTTCGGGGGTGTTAGTGTTTGTAGTATTTGAAGCTTGAAGGCCATTGCTGGACGTTCTTTTGGAAATAGTAAGAACGGACACCTTGTTGTTGTTGTTGGGTTCACGTGCACGCTACTCGGACGACTTCAGTCCGCCACTCTGTGGCGTACTACTTTACAAAAAGACGCATTATAAATAAGGCACAATGTATTTATAGTGAGTTCCTGTATGATGTGTGTGATTATACCTGCTGTGTATTTATACAATTTGGATTTATTTTGTGTGACACAAATTGGCGCTCCCTAGCGATCTGACCGCCAGCCAAGTTTCAAACAGTGTGGGCGTCCACGGCAACGGGAACGGCCACGTCGGGGCCCGGTGTCCCGGGAGCCCGGCGAGCCCTGGACCCTGGCCGCACTGCTGGACAAGTCCACCCAGACAGAGCCCGCCGCCGCCGCCGCCGCCGCCGCCGCCGCGTGGGGGCCCCCCGGGGCCCTCCCGCCCCTCTGCAGGGCCGTCCAGAGCCTGCACATGGAGGACGCTCTGTTCCTCCCCCTCTCCGGCCGCGCCCCCCCGGGGCCCCCAGGGGGAGGGCCCCCGGGGGAGGGCCCCCGGGGAAGCTCCACCGCAACCCGGGTCTGGAGGAGGAGGACGAGGAGCTGGGGGAGGCCGGGGAGGAGCCGGAGGAGGAGGAGGAGGGGGAGGAGGAGGAAGAGGAGGAGGAAGGAGGAGGAGGAGGAGGAGCAGCAGCGCGGGGGGGCAAGGAGGAGCCGGTGCGGACGACGGCCGTGGTGCGCAGGCTGCTCCGGAAGGAGGACTCGCACGACACCAGCAGCAGCTCCACCGAGGAGCCCGGCCCGGCCCCCCCCGGCCGCGGCCCTCGCCCGGCCCGGGGGGGGCCCCGGTCAGGCCCGCAGGGCCCGGCCCAACACCCCCAACCTGCTGGGGGAGAAGAAACCTCTGTGTGTGACCGCCCCTCCTCCGTCTCCTCTCCCATCTTACACTCTTTCTCCGACCCCCCCCCCCCCCCCCCCCCCCCCCCCACACTACTCCGCCCCGCCTCCGATCGTCGACTGCATGGCTTAACAAAATCAACACAACAACGCAACCAATCGACCGCTAATCCCACGAATCAGCTTGTGTAACTGCAGAACCCCCGGGTGTCGAGACAAAGCCTGCCGCGCAGCCCTTGAGCAATAGCGCCGAGACGACCACAGAAGAGACGACCACAGTGTTTGAACACAGGGCTGGCTGTCTAGCACGGCCTGTTAAACAGTAATAACAAGCTCATAGTGTCGTGTTGAGTGACTGGGACAAGATCAGCACACACACACACACACACACTCGCACGCACACACACAAACACACACACAGTAACTCACACACACACACACAGTGTCTCACATGCACACACACGTACAGTGTCACATACACGCAGACACACACACAAAAACACACATTCAGACACACATACACACACATGCACAAACACACGCACAATTGCTGCATAGTGGAAAGTATGATGCAAGGCATTTCAGCATCGTAATGTTCACGTGCACAATAGGAACACATCCTTGGACAACATCTGCTGAGCAGTGTGTGTGTGTATTTGTGTGTGTGTGTGTGTGTGTGTATGTACGCTTGTTTTGTTTGTGTGTGTATGTGCGTGACGTCCATTTGTATGTATGCGTGTGGGCTGGACGCATTCAAGAGTTAAAAATCTGTTTTTAAATTCCGAAAAGTGCTTGATGTGTCTCAGCAGCACATGTCTGAGTGGGTATCCATCAAAACAAGTCCCACAGAAGCCCTCTTTGTGACCACTGGACGGTAGCCATCCGATGAGAATGTGGCCTTGTAAGCCTGCACAATGTAGCCTGTGCAGTGCATATTTGGGGCAAGAGCGGCATGGTTTTCAGATGAGGGGTTATGCAGTGACACAAGCCCTGGCATTTGGGTTGATTCCTTCCTGCAGTGGAGATGTTTTTTCTTTTTTTTTTATACTTCAACCTCGAAACCGCACTAACAAGTTAATCTGCCTCTGCCATTTCCTCCTCAGACTCCCTCCTGATAACAAGGGGATTTACTCTTCTCTATCCTTCTCCGGATCAGTGGCCTACTTTGCATGACATGCATGAAAAAAAGTCTTAACCAATCCTAACCCATCGTTTGCTTCCTTTGATTTTGTGTTTGTGTTTGGGGTCTTGATTACATGGACTTGCTTGTTGTGGCATTTAGAAAAAAGGTCATTGCCGATGAATAACAGATGGTCTGGCCAGGCTCTGCAATGCCCCTCCATGGAAATACAGGGGTACTGGGGGGGAAGGTGTAGCTACAGCCATCGACTCATCAGAGAATCACCGTGTGACTTCACTGTTTGCAAATCAACATAGCTTTCAACATAATCAATTTGATTTGCTTCAATATTCTTTGGGTTGCATATCTGGATTCTGGCTCTTGCTGCAATTTAAAATGCATCAGATGATAGTATACAGCATAGGAACATACCTTCTGTGTATTATTGTACACAAGTAAGTTATTTGACACTATTTCTAACCAAAGTAGCTGCTGAATACATATAATATTGATGCTATCATGCTGGTCACCCTCACCTTTCATCTTCAAGGAGTCCCATGACATTAAAACAACCTTTAATTCTGCACAAATAAATCACATCACATAACAGAATAGATGCAACCAACAAACAAAAAGGTTGTGCATTCAAATTCACAATTAGGCCATGCATCAATATAAAATGCACCCAAAGATTGTGCTGAAGTAATGCTTTGAATGCCAATTTAAGTTAACTGATACCACCACTCTCAGACCCATGGGTGGAAGGGGTGATGAGGTTAGAAATCAAAAGTTTCACTTCCTCCAGAAGGCACCAGGGGACCGCCTGTTATTGGTTTATCAGTTGGAGGGGGCGTGTCACTAGACAACCTAACCTTTGCTTGCTACACGTGCATGCATGCATGAAAGACTCACTGAGTCACACTTGGGTATGCATTCTATAAAAACATATAAACAGTTCAGCAAAAAGTCCCAATTCATGCATAAACCGTACATTATAATACCTACAAAGCAAAATTCATGATCGTCAATCTGAATTTGACGTTGATATATTTATGTATTATGATAATTTTGTTTGTGTGTACGGCGTGTGCGTGCGTGTGTGTGCGTGTGTGTGTGTGTTTGTGTGTGTGTGTGTGTGTGTGTGTGTGTATGTTTATGTGTGTGTGTACGTGTGTGTGTGTGTGTGTGTGTGTGTGTGTGTGTGTGTGTGTGTGTGTGTGTGTGTGTGTGTGTGTGTGTGTGTCTGTGTGGGTGTGTGTCCCAGGTCCGCCGGAACAGTGAGAAGGTGGGGAAGGACCTCCTGGACAGGACCAAGAAGCGTCTGGACAAGAAGGCCTTGTCCACTGCCAACCTGTACTCCCGCTCCAGCAGCCTGGAGACGTGAGCCCCCCCCCCCCCCCCCCCCCCCCCCACACACACCACAACACACACACACACACACACACACGCATACACACACACATAAACATACACACACACACACACACACACACACACACACACTCACACACACACACACACACACACACACACACACACACACACACACACACACACACACACGCACACGCACACACACGCACACTCATTTAGGCTCTTAGACATGCATTGTCTATCTCACTCTCAACCACTCACTCATTCGATCACTCACTCTCTAACTCTAACTCACTCACTGACTCTCTAACTCTAACTCACTCACTGACCCTCTCATTACTCATTCACGGTCTCTCACAATCACCCTTAATGCACTCACTCACTGACTCTCTATCTCTTTCTCTCTCTCTCTCCCTGTTGACTCACTACCTCTCACTCACTCACTCACTCACTCACTGACTCTCTCTCTCTTTCTCTCTCTCTCTCCCTGTTGACTGACTACCTCTCACTCACTCACTCACTCACTGACTCTCTCTCTCTTTCTCTCTCTCTCTCCCTGTGACTGACTACCTCTCACTCACTCACTCACTCACTGACTCTCTCTCTCTTTCTCTCTCTCTCTCCCTGTTGACTGACTAACCTCTCACTCACTCACTCACTCACTGACTCTCTCTCTCTTTCTCTCTCTCTCTCCCTGTTGACTGACTACCTCTCACTCACTCACTCACTCACTGTCTCTCTGACTCTCTGTGACTCTTTCTCTCTCTCTCCCTCCCTGTTGACTGACTACCTCTCACTCACTCACTCACTCACTCACTGTCTCTCTGACTCTCTGTGACTCTTTCTCTCTCTCTCCCTCCTGTTGACTGACTACCTCTCACTCACTCACTCACTCACTGTCTCTCTGACTCTCTGTGACTCTTTCTCTCTCTCTCCCTCCCTGTTGACTGACTACCTCTCCCCTCACTCACACATTCACTCACCACTTGCACTAAAGTGCCCGAAAAAAACTAAAAGCAAAAATAGTAATGACTGTTCTTTCTGAAACCCTTTGGCCTTTAGAACCCTTTGTGTTTACCAGACTAAAGGTTGAATCTAAGTGTGTGTTTTTTCCTCCCTACAGTCGGCCAAAGACATGATAGCCAGCACAGGTAATCTCATCCATCTCATAGCTGTCTGTCTGTCTTTTTCTAGGAAAGTAAGATTGCAATCTCTTTTCGCTGAATATCTGTATCTGTCTATACTGAGGAAAAAGTTAAAGTTAAGTTAAAAACACAATCTTATTCTGCCTTTCTTACTAGGTACATGCCTCGTCATTTAGCCCACAATAGTATGTGTTTGAGCTGGTCGCTTTCACAACGTCTTCTGAGCTTCTCAGAAGGTTGG
>NC_082398.1:5898008-5904476 GCF_031168955.1 Gadus macrocephalus | reverse complement strand
TCTCTCTCTCTCTCTCTCTCTCCCTCTCTCTCTCTCTCTCTCTCTCTCTCTCTCTCTCTCTCTCTCTCTCTCTCTCTCTCTCTCTCTCCCTCTCTCTCTCTCTCTCTCTCTCTCTCTCTCTCTCTCCTCTCTCTCTCTCTCTCTCTCTCTCTCTCCTCTCTCTCTCTCTCTCTCCCTCCCTCTCCCTCCTCTCTCTCCTCTCTCTCTCTCTCTCTCTCTCTCTCTCTCTCTCTCTCTCTCTCTCTCCTCTCTCTCTCCCTTCTTCCTTTCTTCTCTCTCACACACGCACAGCAAATTCCGGGTCGCGGAGAGGAACGTACAGCCAAGGTGAGCCAACCAACGTGATTGAGACCTGCACATATATGCTTTGCACTGGCCTGTGCCAGGGACCTGACAGGGAGACAATAGACGGGACTCCGGGTCTGCATGATTTCTGGTGAACCGGGTTAAGTCTCTGTCTACCAGAAGGGCCCAAGAGTCCCTAGTGTATTTTCTTTCAGGCAGTACTTCCTGATAACAAATCGATAAGCGTTTCACCAGAACCGGTTCATGCTCATCCCAAACAGCCCGCTGCCCCTGCCATCCCTTCATATTAGAGTTTACAACGCGCCATATCCCCACCTTCTGTATTCACAGAACAGTCCACCAAGATGTTCATCCGTGGACGCCCCATCACCATGTACATCCCCTCAAAGAACTACGAGGACCTGAAGATGGAGCTGCCCTCCGCCAAGCTGGAGCTGGACTGGGTGTATCCTGAACGGGTCTTGGCCCACGTCTAGTCTGTAGAACGGGGGCCCGCGGTATTGTGTTATGTGTCGTGTCCTCAAGTATGGTATTGGGTTTCTGTCCCGAGGAATTGTATTGTGGTATTTTTTTTTTAAGCTCCTGTCAATCTAGAAGCTTAGGGGGAATGCTGCCAAGTGAGAGAACAATGTTTTCCTTTTATTTAATACCTCCAATGGGTGACGGGGGGACGGTGGGGGGTGGGGGGGGGGTAGGATAGTCTAGTGGTTCATATCTCTGATGCCCAGCAGAAAGGTTTTGGGTTTAATTCCCTGTTTGCCTGAAGGCATCCTTTTACCAAGAGCTCCCCCCAACCTCTCAGCCACTCCTAAATGATCTATGCATCTAAACAGTAAGAAAATGGCTGTAAGTTGCTTTGGCGTAATCCCTAAACGGGGCTGCAACTAAAGATCTGTTTGCTTTTGGCCGATGAGAAGGAAACATCAGACCGCAGAAACCTTAACTCGCACGTGGCTAACAGCTATGGCTACCGGGGTCGGGATTGCCGTGCCAACCTGTACTTCCTGCCGACGGGCGAGGCGGTGTACTTCAACGCCTGCGTGGTGGTGCTGTACCACATCAACAACCGCACACAGCGACACTACCGCAAGCACACCGACTGCGTCCGCTGGTCAGTGGGCTCTGGAGACCGTCAGAACATATCACATATGATTGTTGAATTGGTTTATTTCAGGGACATTGCACGTAGTCAACAGTCAAGCTGTAAGGGAGCCAGAGTTAGCCTCTGGGTTATCTGTTGTCCCCTGCCAGATATTCAAAAGGCAACCTTGAATTACAGAATTGAAATGCATGTATAAGCAAAGGTTAAAAAAACAACATAGGTGACTCAGACGATACAGTTACACATAGTTAGAACGAATTGACAGACAATGGCAGACACACAACAAAATAAGCAGCCAATAAAACACAGTGTACATAAAACATTAAAGGAAAGTGCAAGAAAATGTATATTAGAACAGGATAAAAACGGCTATAATAGAACAGGGTTTCCCTGGTGCAAACTCTAAGACACCCAGTGTTGGTTTTCTGTGATGTTTTAAACCTCTATGTTCTTTTCGACCGTCTCCTGCAGTCTGACACTCCATCCCGATAACGTGCGCGTGGCGTCCGGCCAGACGTCCGGCGTGGATAAGGACGGAAAGGTGACTCCACTGTTCAGAAACGACCCAGATTATCATTTACTGCGATACTTCTGACATATATAGTCACACTTTAATATCTGATCTAATATTTGTGATGTGTGTGCGTTTTTTTTTGCGTGTGTACACCTGTCTGTGGGTTTGTTCCTACGTGTTTGTGTGCATGCGCGTGTTCCTGTTTTATGTTTGTTTCATGCATGTCTGTTGTGCCTGTTTGGGTCTGTGTGCCTGTGTGCATGTGTGTTTGTGTGCGTTTGTGCGGGGGGTCCGTGTGCGCATCTGTGTGTCTGTGTGCCCGTGTGCATGTGTGTGTCAGCCACTCCAGCCGTGTGTCCACATCTGGGACTCTAACACGCTGGTCACCCTGCAGCTGATCGGCCTGGGAACCTTCGAGAGGGGGGTGGGCTCGGTGGCCTTCTCCATCGCTGTGAGTACAGTCGGACCCCCGCGCACAATCATAACTCTCACTGTGGAGTACTATTATTATTAGCATTTTATTATCTATTTTTAATAGATGTATATATTTGTATTATTATACTTAACTTATTTATGTCCACATTTGTAATGTTTTATAGACAAAGATCGTGCTTATTCTGTGTTCAAGGTGTTTCTGTGGACACCTATTGTCACTGTGGGAGTTCTTATTATGGTTCATATGATTATTATTCATGCGTATGGTAATCCCAGGACGCCGGGGCCGTGCTCTGTGTGATCGACGACTCCAACGAGCACATGATGTCCCTGTGGGACTCCACCAAGGGGACCAAGCATGCCGAGGTCAAGGTACGTCCCCACAGCCGGACAGGACAAGATCACCGTTGTAGAGGACGCCTTTCCTCCTGCATTGTCTTCTGCTTTATTTTACTCTTTGCTGAATTATCAAACCGATTTTTGTCTTCACTGAAAATGCACTCAGAACGAAATCTACGAAATGACTCTCAAAACATAAATATTATTTAAAATAATAAAATATTCAATGAATGAGAAAGTGAAAGTGGTAAATATAGAAAGAGAATGATCCATCTTTTTTTCCTTGGGGAAAATCTAGGAACTTTGACTCAATTATTTTTGACAATTTTTGTCGGGGGCGCAAAGGCTTAAAAAAGCGAACAAAAAGTCAACTTCCATTTCACGGTGGCTTTACCACAGTGGTATTTAACACTCAGCACCCCAGCCAGAGACATCCCCATGACGGCATTAAGAGTCCTCTCAGGGCTGCTCCCAGCCTCGTCTTCTGGAACAGCTGCAGCACCCCCAGAGCCCAACAGACTGTCCTACTGTCTCCACCCTCGGCCACGTCAGCCATTTGCATTGAGTAACGGATCTGTACCTCACCGCCCGCAACCGACCGATGGCCAGGCTGGCTAGCAGGCTAACCATTAGCAACTAGTGTAGCACCGCCACCACTGTACATTCATGTTGAGTTGTCTTTAAGCTTTCATTTAGACGTCGGAACATCCCGTGTAAACAATTTCGGTTTGGTTGCCATGGTGCAATTTCTTTGCTGGCAGATTTTGACCGTGTGTGTTTGTGTGTGTGTGTTGTGTTGGTTTGTACACTTGACTGTGTCAATGTGTGTTTTCCTGCTTTTGCTCGTGAGTTTAGGTAAATATGCTTATGCCGTGGGTGTGCTGAATGCATAATGTATGCATTTCCTTTCTTTGCTCTACATACGTTGTTTCTCCTGTAAGCCTGTTTGCTCACTGTTAAGATGGCTCGAGGGACAGTTCCATTATGGTGGTTCGGCCGGGGGCAGGGGGGTGTCCTACCTCCCCCCCCCCCCCCCGCTATACAAACATATGATTTGATCCAACAGCAGCAACATAATTATTCAACCCCTCCCTTTCACCATAGCAATGGAACGGTCCATATTCCACACTATGGTACGGACATGAATGAGACTTTTGTACCCAAAACGCCGCTTGAAAGGCCTTCTGCTTTTCCACTGGTGTTCTGTCTGGCTGTGGCAGTCCCCGCTAAATTATTATCATTTTACAGGCTCTTCCAATTATAGGATCGTTGGCTATTTTAGATTTTTAATAACGTTAGACTGCAGCCACAGATACAGTTGTGGCTTTGAAAGTATGGGGGCGTGGGTACATATCTTTCTAAATTTAATATTTATCCGTATGTGTGTTTGTCTGTGTGTGTGTATGTGTGTGTGTGTGTGTGTGTGTGTGTGTGTGTGTGTGTGTGTGTGTGTGTGTGTGTGTGTGTGTGTGTGTGTGTGCGTGTGTGTGTGTGTGTGTGTGTGTGTGTGTGTATGTGTGTGTGTGTGTGTGTGTGTGTGTGTGTGTGTGTGTGTGTGTGTGTGTGTGTGTGTGTGTGTGTGTGTGTGTGTGTGTCTGGGTGTGTGTGTGCGTGCCTGTGTATCCTCCAGAGCACCAATGAGGCTGTGTTCGCCGTGGAATTCAACCCGGTTGACGGCAGCAACATCATCACCTGCGGAAAGTCCCACGTGTACTTCTGGACCCTGAGCGGTGGGCAGCTCACCAAGAAGCAAGGCATCTTTGGAGTACGACATTTAAAAAGTTTTCAAACATTTTCCGCCCTCCATGCGTTACTACCTGCAAAAGTTACTCCACATGAAAGGGCAAATATACATTGGACAAATAGAATTAATATAACAAATACATACACTATTGAAAAATCTCCAAAAGACTCAAATCAACACAAAACGTCTATGTTTAAAAAATGAATGCTGTCCGATGTGATATATTTATTGAGGTATAGTGAGTGATGAAGTACTGGTCCCACCCATTCAGGGGTTAACCCAGCGCAGCAGGATATATTTACTGAGGTCACCCGTGTGCACCGCTCAACATGGCCTTCCCGGAGATTTAGGAAACCTTGTACATTCAGGAAACCATCACCTGGAAAACAGCTTACTGTAACTAAAACCAAAACGTCAACTACACTCCAATTTATTATAATGGTGTGCAGGTTAGAATGACCTTGCTATGATTGGCTTTCATTTAATGTGTGTAGTGTGTGTGTGTGTGTTCGTGTGTTTGTGTGTGTGTGTGTGTTTTTAAGTGTGTTTGTAAGCGTGTGTATGTGTGTGTGTGTGAGGCGGTGTTCTTTAGAAGAAGCATACAGTTACTAATACTGCGTCACTATTATTTCCTTAATAATTCACTTTAACGATCTCTCCCTCAGGGCACCAACAAAACGAGCGCACAATTGTTCCCTCATCACACAAATCTTTTTATTTTTCCTTTCTTTGTTTCTCGGAGCAGAAATACAAGAAGCCCAAGTTCATCCAGTGTTTCATCTTCAGCCTGACGGGGGACGTCCTCACCGGGGACTCAGAGGGGAACATCCTGACCTGGGGGAAGTCCGCGGCCGACGTGAAGACCCTGGGGAAAGGCGCTAAGGGTAGGGACCTCGTGGGGGCGCCCTGGTGGTACACCAGGGAGAGCGCCTACCATTAAGGCCACCTACGTTGCCAAAGAGACCCGAGTTTGATTCCTGCCCCCTGGTCATTTTCTGCATGTCTTCCCCTCTCTCTCCCCATACCTTCCTGTCTATCTCCCTCTAAATTAAAAAGGATAAAACCTTCCAAAATAAATATTTTATAAAAAAGGTAGCGAGCTGGCTTCTACTGCAGGGGTTTCCCCCAGGGAGGGAGTCTTCTGCTGGGGGTCATGGAGGAGACCACATGGGCAGTGGTGGGAGGGACCGTACGCAGGAAGAGCCAACGCTGGTCGACTTCGAACAAAGAGGGGGTTTGATTTCCACCGAATAAACACAGAGAGTGGAAGTGGGAAAGGAGTCCCAGAAGGATACAGGGTAAATTAGGTCAGACTCAAAAGTGGCTCCTATATACCGTTCCCAATGGAGACATGACGGTAACTATATATAATAAAAGAGGAGATTAATAGCAGGTGTGAGGCCTTTGAGTTTCCCCTTTTTAATAGTACCAACAATAAAAAACATAACTCAAAAGTTTTGCAAATATCCTCCCAAAACGTATTTATTTTCGTTTTTTATTCTACCGTAACTTTATTCATAGTGTCTTCATATTGACATTTAGCTTTACTGTATGGCTGCTCTTACTACCAAAACTCTCTCTACCTGAAGTACCCATCTGTCTTTTTGTGTGTCTCTCAGTTTGAGTCTACCTACCTACCTACCTACCTACCTACCTACCTACCTACCTACCTACCTACCTACCTACCTACCTACCTACCTACCTACCTCAACTGCTGCTGAACTAAGTGCGTACCTGTGCGCTCCCGGCCTCTGCCCCTAACAGAGACCCTACAGATCATGCGGCAGACCAAGGCCCACGAGGGCAGCGTGTTCACCCTGTGCGCCCTGCAGGGCGGCGGTCTACTCAGCGGCGGCGGCAAGGACCGCAGGATCATCCGCTGGAGCGCAGACCTAGCCCCGGAGAGAGAGTGTGAGGTGAGACCTGTGTGTGCGTGTGCGTGTGTGTGTGTGTGTGTGTATACTCGTATGTTTGTACATGGAGGAGCGCTTTTGAGCTCAAAATCCGTTTTAAATTAAGTTTCCAAAC